>NC_029775.3:82315021-82335914 GCF_000817695.3 Arachis duranensis | reverse complement strand
AAGGATGATGCATTTATCCTCCTCCTTTCTAGTGTCTAAGATTATGAAATCATCAGGAATGTAAAGGCCTTTAACCTTTACCAACACGTCCTCTACTAATCCATAAACTTGTCATGCTGACTTGTCTGTCAATTGTAATGAGAATAAGGCAGGCTGTACCTCAATGATCCCCAGCTTCTCCATTACAGAGAGTGGCATAAGATTTATGCCTGACCCTAGGTCACACAGAGCTTTTTCAAAGGTCATGGTGCCTATGGTACAGGGTATTAAGAATTTCCCAGGATCTTGTTTCTTTTGAGGTAAAGTTTGCTAAACCCATGTATCAAGTTCACTAATGAGCAAGGGAGGTTCACCTTCCCAAGTCTCATTACCAAATAACTTGGCTTTCAGCTTCATGATGGCTCCTAGATATTGAGCAACTTGCTCTCCAGTTACATCTTCATCCTCTTCAGAGGAAGAATAATCTTCAGAGCTCATGAATGGCATAAGGAGATTTAATAGAGTCTCTATGGTCAATATATGAGCCTCAGATTCCTTTGGATCCTCAATAGGGAACTCCTTCCTGCTTGAGAGACGTCCCATGAGATCTTCCTCATTGGGATTCACTTTCTCTCCCTCCTCCTTGCATTCGGCCATATTGATGATATCAATGGCCTTGCACTTTCTTTTTGGATTTTCTTCAGTATTTCTTGGGAGAGTACTAGGAGGGGTTTCAGTGATTTTCTTACTCAACTAGCCCACTTGTGCCTCCAGATTTCTAATGGAGGACCTTGTTTTATTCATGAAACTTAAAGTGGCCTTAGACAGATCAGAGACTAAGTTTGCTAAGTTAGAGGTATTCTATTCATAATTCTATGTCTGTTACTGAGAAGATGATGGATAAGGCTTGATATTGCCGAGCCTATTTCTTCCACCATTATTAAAGCCTTGTTGAGGCTTTTGTTGATCCTTCCATGAGAAATTCGAATGATTTCTCCATAATGAATTATAGGTGTTTCCATAAGGTTCACCCATGTAATTTACCTCTGCCATTGCAGGGTTTTCAGGATCATAAGCTTCTTCTTCAGAAGATGCCTCTTTAGTATTGTTGGATGCATTTTACTATCCATTCAGACTTTGAGAAATCATGTTGACTTGCTGAGTCAACACTTTATTCTGAGCCAATATAGCATTCAGAGCATCAATTTCAAGAACTCCCTTCCTCTGAGGCGTCCCATTATTCATGGAATTCCTCTCAGAAGTATACATGAATTGGTTATTTGCAACCATGTCAATAAGTTCCCGAGCTCCTGTAGGCGTTTTCTTTAGATGAATGGATCCACCTGCAGAGTGGTCCAATGACGTCTTGGAAAACTCAGATAGACCATAATAGAATATATCTAATTGGTCCACTCTGAAAACATGTCAGAAGGACACTTTTTGGTCATCTGCTTGTATCTTTCCCAAGCTTCATAGAGGGATTCACCATCTTTTTGCTTGAAGGTCTTAACATCCACTCTAAGCTTGCTCAGCTTTTGAGGAAGAAAGAATTTATCCAAGAAGGCTGTGACCAGCTTATCCTAGGAGTCCAGACTATCTTTAGGTTGTGAGTCCAACCATGTTCTAGCTCTGTCTCTTACAGCAAAAGGGAAAAGCATGAGCTTGTAGACTTCAGGATCTACTTCATTCGTCTTAACAGTCTCACAAATCTGCAAGAACTCAGTTAAAAACTGGTAAGGATCTTCAGATGGAAGTCCATGAAACTTGCTGTTCTGTTGCATTAGAGCAACTAATTGAGGTTTCAGCTCAAATATGTTTGCTCCAATGGCAGGAATTGAGATGCTTCTTCCATCAAACTTGGAGGTGGGTTTAGTAAAATCACCAAGCATCCTTCGTGCATCATTGCTGTTGGGTTCGGCTGCCATCTCCTTCTCTTGTTCGAAAATTTTAGAAAGGTTGCCTCTGGATTGTTGTAATTTAGCTTCTCTTAGTTTGCTCTTCAGAGTCCTTTCAGGTTCAGGATCAACTTCAACAAGACTGCTTTTTTTCTTGTTCCTGCTCATATGAAAGAGAAGAGAACAAGAAAAGAAGAGGAATCCTCTATGTCACAGTAAAGAGGATCCTTATTATTAGTAGAAGAAGAAAAGAATGAAGAAAGGAGAATCCAAACACAAGGGTAAGGATAGAGGCAGTGATTGGAGATGAAGAGAAGTGAAGAGAAGTGTTACTAAATGAATAAATAAATAGAAGAAGATGAGAGAGAGAGAGAGAGAATTCGAAAATTAATTTTGAAAAGGAGTTAATGATTTTCAAAAATTAAAGGTGAGATAGAATTAAAATTAAAATTTAAAACAATTGGTTAATTTAAAAAGAATTTTGAAAAAGGGATGAGATATTTTCGAAAATTAGAGAGGGAAAAGTGGTTAGGTGGTTTTGAAAAAGATAAGAAACAAACAAAATGTTAATTAGTTAGTTGAAAAAGATATTAAAATCTAATTTGAAAAGATAAGAAGATAAGAAGTTAGATACGATATTTTGAAATCAAATTTTTGAAAAAGATATAATTTAAAAAGATATGATAAAAAGATATGGTTGAAAAAGATATTTTGAAAAAGATTTAATTTTTAAAATTAAAATTAATTACTTGACTAACAAGAAACTAAAAGATAAGATTCTAGAATTTAAATATTGAACCTTTCATAACAAGAAAGTAACAAACTTCAAATTTTTGAATCAATCATATTAATTTTTAGTAAAGCAAAAATTTTTTTTGAAATAAAGATAAGAAAAAGATTTTTAAAATTCAATTTAAAAAAATTTCGAAAAATAGTAAAAAAAATAAAAAAGATTTGATTTTTTAAAAAGTTTTGAAAAGATAAGATTTTTAAAATTGAAAATTTGACTTGACTTACAAGAAACAACTAATTTTAAAATTTTTTGACTAAGTCAACTCAAATTTTCGAAAATTATGGGCAAAATAAGGAAAGGATATTTTTTTTGATTTTTTTGAATTTTTAATGATGAAAGAGAAAAACAACTAAAATGACTCACAACATGAAAATTATGAATCAAAACATATGATGCATGCAAGAATACTATGAATGTCAAGATAAACACCAAGAACACTTTGCAGATCATGATGAACATCAAGAACATATTTTTGAAAAATGTTTGATGCAAAGAAAACATGCAAGGCACCAAACTTAGAATTCTTTAATGCTTGGACTCTAACAAACAAAAAATGCATATGAAAAACAACAAAAGATACAAAACAAGAAAACATCAAGATCAAACAAGAAGACTTACCAAGAACAACTTGAAGATCATGAAGAACACTATGAATGCATGAATTTTTGAAAAATACAAGAGATTTTTAAAGCATGCAATTGACACCAAACTTAAAAATTGACTCAAAACTCAAACAAGAAACACAAAATATTTTTTATTTTTATGATTTTATGATTTTTTTGTGTATTTTTGTATTATTTTTTCCGAAAATATTTTTTGGGAAAAACGAAAACAAAGAAAAATTTTGAAAAATTTTTGAAAACTTTTTTGAAAAGAAAATTACCTAATCTGAGCAACAAGATGAACCGTTAGTTGTCCAAACTCGAACAATCCCCGGCAACGGCGCCAAAAACTTGGTGTTGTTGCCGGATCAGAAAAACTTGGCGCTGTTGTTGCACGTAATTTTGATTCAAACAATCCCCGGCAATGGTGCCAAAAACTTGGTCGACGAAATTGTGATCATCAACAATGGCTCCAAAGACTTGGTGCTCTCAAACATAAATCACACTTTGTCACAACTCTGCACAACTAACTAGCAAGTGTACTGGGTCGTCCAAGTAATACCTTACGTGAGTAAGGGTCGATCCCACAGAGATTGTTGGTATGAAGCAAGCTATGGTCATCTTGTAAATCCCAGTCAGGCGGATTCAACTATATTAAGAGATTATTGGATTTTCAAATAATAATAATAAATTTAAACAGAAAATAAAGATAGAGTTACTCATGTAATTCAATGATGGGAATTTCAAATAAGTGTTTGGAGGTGCTATGTTCCTTCTGAATCTCTGATTTCCTACTGCTTTTATCCAATCTTTGTCACTCCTTTCTATGGCAAGCTGTATGTAGGGCATCACCGTTGTCAATGGCTACATCCCATCCTCTCAGTGAAAATGGTCCAAATGCTTTGTCACAGCACGACTAATCATCTGTCGGTTCTCGATCATGTTGGAATAAAATCCCTTGATTCTTTTGCGTTTGTCATCATGCTCAGCAATCGCGAGTTTGAAGCTCGTCACATTCATTCAATCCCGGAATCCTACTCGGAATACCACAGACAAGGTTAGACTTTTCGGATTCCCATGAATGCTGCCATCAATTCTAGCTTATACCACGAAGATTCTGATTAAGGAATCCAAGAGATATGCGCCCGGTCTATTTATACTAAACTAGCTACTAGGGTTTACAAAAGTAAGTAATTGATGCATAAATTCACTTCCGGGGCCCACTTAGTGTGTGCTTGGGCTGAGCTTGATTTATCCACAAGCTGAGGCTTCTCTTGGAGTTGAACGCCAAGTTGTAACATGTTTTGGGCGTTCAACTCTGGTTCATGACGTGTTTTTGGCGTTTGACTTCAGAATGCAGCATGGAACTGGCGTTGAGCGCCAATTTACATCATCTAATTACGAATAAAGTATGGACTATTATATATTTCTAGAAATCTCTGGATGTCTACTGTCCAACGCCGTTGAGAGAACACCATTTGGAGTTCTGTAGCTCCAGAAAATCTATTTTGAGTGCAGGGAGGTCAGATTCCAACAGCATCAGTAGTCCTTTGTCAGCCTCTTATCAAAGTTTTGCTCAGGTCCCTCAATTTCAGCCAGAAAATACCTGAAATCACAGAAAAACACACAAACTTATAGTAAAGTCCAGAAATGTGAATTTTACATAAAAACTAATGAAAATATCCCTAAAAGTAACTAGATCATACTAAAAACTACCTAAAAACAATGCCAAAAAGCGTATAAATTATCCGCTCATCATGCACCTCAGAGGGAAATAGATACTGGTCACTGAAGAGGCTATTGAGGATATTCTGTGCCTTCATCCTAAGTCAGATCATCCTGATGATTACCAAAAGGCTGAAGAAGACATGCGCTTTCTAAGATTTGACTGGGATGTTGTCAAGAACACCACCATGCCTAAAGGAATCAAGCGGATATACTTGAACGATGAGGCTCGGCTCTGGCACCAGATCTTGAGTAACTTTATTATGCCGAGCACTCATGAGACAGAGCTGCCTGCTACTATGATCACCCTCCTCTGGTGTGTGATGGAAGGTAAGGACCTGTACCTGCCACGATTCATCTGGCACTATATGGCCAGGGTCCATATCAGAGGCACCCTCCCCTTCCCTTATCTGGTCACCCAGCTAGGCCGTCGAGCTGACGTGCCTTGGGAGGATGCTGATGAGAAGCCACCTACTGCGAACTGCAAGAAGATCATTCCTCGCAGCAGGAACTTTCTGGCTTTAGGCTACAGACCTTCATTCCTCAATGCTTCTGATGAGACAGCCACACCTTCAGCTGCCCCCTCTTCTTCCACTGCTGCACCTGCCCCGCCCACTGTACCTCCAGCTGCTCCTGAGCCTATCTACCATTTGGTGCATCAACTCTTTGCCCGCTTGGATCGTATGAGCGTCACAACAAGTGACGCTATGAGCACCTCAAGTTGATGATCCGGTCCGACGACGACATCCCCTCCAAGCCTGACACCCCTTCTGACACATTTGAGGCGGAGGCGAGCGCTTATGAGGAGGAGACACCCACCCAGGCTGAGCAAGCAGGCCCGAAACAGGCTACGCCACATCTTGAGGAGCCACACCAGATACAGGCCGCTGATACCGAGATTCCTATCCAGTCAAAGCCTCCTCTGCAGCAGACAGATCCTCCTACCTTCACCCAGTCTGCAGATCCTCAAACTACCATTGAGACACCAGCAGCCCATCCTTCCGAAGATAACACTTCTTCACACCCAGCTTGAGTGAGCATCGAGGACGATGCTTTATTTTAAGTGTAGGGGGGTCGCCATCTCTGGCATCTATTTCTTTTGGTGAACTACTACAAACTCTCTTCTTATTTTGTCTATTTCTGTATTTTTGCACATTTCTCTCTTTTGCTTTTATTGTACCTTTGCATTCTGTACTTTGGGCTGTATATATCTTGGATATTTTACCTTAATTTGCACTTTAGTTTACTAGTTATATATTAAGTGGATGAATTAGTATAGTTTACCCTTTTTAGCATATGATAGTTGATTTAATTAAAAATAAAAAGGAAGTAAGCTGGAGACTTTAACAGAATCAAAACAATCCACACCCCTTGTATATATAGCATTACATGTTAGTTAGTTAACAATATTTCATCAAGGAGGAACACTAAAATTTAAAGCCACCCAAATAAATTTTACATTGAGAATAATGGAACGTCTTAATTTATACTTGCATGACATACTTAGTTGATATATGATTTATGAGCTTGAGAAGACACAGCCTGTGAGTTTTGAGCTTAATTGTATGGTTACATTCAGACCATAAATTTTATTCGTGTGTGTTTTGCCCTTCTTTTTTATTCTGGTGTTCTTTACTTTGCTTTAATCTATATGTCCAATATAGAATATAAATACATACCAAGATAGGATTGAGGCCATATTTGATTATTAACTCACTTATCCCAAATAAAGCCTACCTTTTATGCCAGCCTTGTTAGCCCCCTTGAGCTTTTAATCCCCTTCTATTTTATAACCACATTACTAGCCTTAAGCAGAAAAACAAAATAAAAATCCCAAGTTGAATCCTTGGTTAGCTTAAGATAGATATTGTGTAAAATTTAAGTGTGGGGAATTTTATGGGAACATGGGATGATAGAAAAAGTAGGAATTTAAATTGAATAAATTATTTGAAAATTTGGGAAGCAAGCTCATGTAAAATCAAAATAATTAAATTACCATGTGCATTGACAAAAATTTTTTTTGTTATTTTCAATAAGGGGATACAAAAATTCTCCAAACGCAAAATAAGAAAAATCAATGCACATGTGGGCTGGTGGACGAAATTGTGATTCATACTTAAATTGTTGTTCAAAATTGATTCCCCAGTAATGACCCCAAAAACTTGGTGCTCAATACCATGGTCTAAACATAATTTCACAACTTCGCTCAACTAACCAACAAGTGTACTGGGTCGTCCAAGTAATAAACCTTACATGAGTAAGGGTCGATCCCACAGAGATTGTTGGTATGAAGCAAGCTATGGTCATCTTGTAAATCTCAGTCAGGCGGATAATAAATGGTGATAGAGTTTTCGAATAATAATAGTAAATAAACAGAAAATAAAGATAAAAATACTTATGTAGATCATCGATGGGAATTTCAGATAGGTGTATGAAGATGTTGTGCTCCTTCTGAATCTCTGCTTTCCTACTGCCTTCATCCAATCCTTCTTACTCCTTTCCATGGCATGTTGTATGTAGGGCATCACCGTTGTCAATGGCTACATCCCATCTTCTCAGTGAAAAAGGTCCAAATGCTCTGTCACAACACGGCTAATCATCTGTCGGTTCTCGATCATGTCGGAATAGAATCCCTTGATTCTTTTGCGTTTGTCATCACGCCCAACAATCGTGAGTTTGAAGCTCGTCACAGTCATTCAATCCCGGAATCCTACTCAAAATACCACAGACAAGGTTTAGACTTTCTGGATTCTCATGAATGCCGCCATCAATTCTAGCTTATACCACGAAGACTCTGATCTCACAGAATGGAAGGCTCGGTTATCAGGCGAGGGCAACCATGCGTCGTGCATCAGGAATTCAAGAGATACACACTCTAGCTTTCGCTTGTAGAACAGAAGTGGTTGTCAGGCACGCGTTCATAGGGACGGATGATGATGAGTATCACGGATCATCACATCCATCAGGTTAAAGTATGAGTAGTATCTTAGAACAGAAATAAGGTTGAATTTGAATAAAAGATAGTAGTAATTGTATTAAAACTCTAGGTACAGCAGAGCTCCACACCCTTAATCTAGGGTGTGTAGAAACTCCACTTTTGAAAATACATAAGTGATGAAGGTTCAAGCATGGCCGAATGGCCAGCCCCTAAAACGTGATCACAGGATCAAAAATACAATCCCCTGATCTAGGATCGGTCAAAAGACCTCAAATACACTGGTAAAAGGTTCTATTTATACTAAACTAGCCACTAGGGTTTACAGAAGTAAGTAATTGATGCAGAAATCCACTTTCGGGGCCCACTTGGTGTGTGCTTGGGCTGAGCTTGAACTTTACACGTGCAGAGACTTCTCTTGGAGTTGAACGCCAAGTTGTAACGTGTTTTCGGCGTTCAACTCTGGTTCGTGATGTGTTTCTGGCGTTTGACTCCAGAATGCAACATGGAACTGGCGTTGAGCGCCAGTTTTCGCCATCTAATCCCGAATAAAGTATGGACTATTATATATTGCTGGAAAGCTCTAGATGTCTACCTTCCAACGCCATTAAGAGCGCGCCATTTGGAGTTCTGTAGCTCAAGAAAATCCATTTCGAGTGCAGGGCGGTCATAATCCAACAGCATCAGCAGTCCTTTGTCAGCCTTTTTATCAGAGTTTTGCTCAGGTCCCTCAATTTCAGCCAGAAAATACCTGAAATCACATAAAAACACACAAACTCATAGTAAAGTCCAGAAATGTGATTTTAGCATGAAAACTAATGAAAACATCCTTAAAAGTAGATAGATCCTACTAAAAATTACCTAAAAATAATGCCAAAAAGCGTATAAATTCTCCGCTCATCACAACACCAAACTTAAATTGTTGCTTCTCCCCAAGCAACTAAAAATCAAATAGGATAAAAAGAAGTGGACATACTATCAATTTCAGAATATCAATGAATATTAGTTCTAATTAGATGAGCGGGACTTTTAGCTTCTTGCCTCTGAACAGTTTTGGCATCTCACTTTTTCCTTTGAAGTTTAGAATGATTGGCATCTATAGGAGCTTAGAATTTTAGATAGTGTTATTGATTCTCCTAGTTAAGTATGTTGATTCTTGAACACAGCTACTTTTATCAGTCTTGGCGGTGGCCCTAAGCACTTTGTTTTCCAGTATTACCACCAGATACATAAATGCCACAGACACAAAGCTGGGTGAACCTTTTCAGATTGTGACTCAGCTTTGCTAAAGTCCCCAGTTAGAGGTGTCCAGAGTTCTTAAGCACACTCTTTTTTGCTTTGGATCACGACTTTAACCACTCAGTCTCAAGCTTTTCACTTGGACATGCATGCCACAAGCACATGGTTAGGGACAGCTTGATTTAGCCGCTTAGGCCTGGATTTTATTTCCTTGGGCCCTCCTATCCATTGATACTCAAAGCCTTGGATCCTTTTTACCCTTGCCTTTTGGTTTTAAGGGCTATTGGCTTTTTCTGCTTGCTTTTTCTTTTTCTTTCTAATTTTTTTGCCTTTTTTTTCGCAAGCTTTTGCTTTTTCACTGCGTTTTCTTGCTTCAAGAATCAATTTCATGATTTTTCAGATTATCAATAGCATTTCTCTTTGTTCATCATTCTTTCAAGAGCCAATAATTTTACCATTCATAAACAACAAGATAAAAAATATGCATTGTTCAAGCATTTATTCAGAAAACAAAAAGTATTGTCACCACATCAATATAATTAAACTAATTTCAAGGATAAATTCGAAATTCATGTACTTCTTGTTCTTTTGAATTAGGAATATTTTTCATTTAAGAAAGGTGAAGGATTCATGGAGTTATTCATAGCCTTAAGACATAGTTACTAAATACTAATGATCATGTAATAAAGACAAAACATAAACACACACATAGCAAAAAAACCGAAAAACAAAAAAATAAGAACAAGGAATGAGTCCACCTTAGTGATGGTGGCGCTTTCTTCTTGAAGAACCAATGATGTCCTTGAGCTCTTCTATGTCTCTTCCTTGCCTTTGTTGCCCCTCCCTCATTGCTCTTTGATCTTCTCTAATTTCATGGAGAATGATGGAGTGCTCTTGATGTTCCACCCTTAATTGATTCATATTGTAACTAAAATCTTCTAGAGAAGTCTTGAGTTGTTCCCAATAGTTGTTGGGAGGAAAGTGCATCCCTTGAGGCATCTCTGGGATTTCTTGGTGATGAGCTTCCTCATGCGTCTCTTGGGATCCATAAGTGGGCTCTCTTGTTTGTTCCATCCTCTTCTTAGTGATGGGCTTATCCTCCTCAATGGGGATGACTCCTTCTATGATAACTCCAGCTGAGTAACATAGATGGCAAATAAGATGAGGAAAAGCTAGCCTTGCCATGGTGGAGGACTTTCCGGCTATTTTGTAGAATTCAAGGGAGATGACTTCATGAACTTCTACTTCCTCTCCATTCATGATGCTATGAATCATGATGGCCCAATCCACAGTAACTTCAGATCGGTTGCTAGTGGGGATGATGGAGCGTTGGATGAACTCCAACCATCCTCTAGCCATAGGCTTGAGGTCCAGTCTTCTTAATTGAACCGGCTTGCCTTTGGAGTCTCTTTTCCATTGAGCTCCTTCAACACATATGTCCATAAGGACTTGGTCCAACCTTTGATTAAAGTTGACCCTTCTAGTGTGGGGGCGTGCATCTCCTTGCATTGTAGGCAAGTTGAACGCCAACCTCACATTTTCCTGACTGAAATCTAAGTATTTCCCCAGAACCATTGTAAGATAATTCTTTGGGTTCGGGTTCATACTTTGATCATGGTTCTTAGTGATCCATGCATTGGCATAGAACTCTTGAACCATTAAGATTCTGACTTGTTGAATGGAGTTGGTCAAAACTTCCCAACCTCTTCTTTGGATCTCATGTCGGATCTCTGGATATTCATTTTTCTTGAGCTTGAAAGGGACCTCAGGGATCACTTTCTTCTTGGCCACAACATCATAGAAGTGGTCTTGATGGGCTTTGGAGATGAATCTCTCCATCTCCCATGATTCGGAGGTCAAAGCTTTTGTCTTCCCTTTCCCTTTTCTAGATGTTTCTCCGGCCTTAGGTGCCATTAATGGTTATGAAAAAACAAAAAGCTATGCTTTTACCACACCAAACTTAAAATATTGCTCACCCGAGCAAGAGAAGAAAGAATAGATGAAGAAGAAGAAGATATGGAGGAGAGGGAGAGAAGGTTGTGTTTCGGCCAAGGAGGAGAAGAGAGGGTTGTGTTGTGTGAAAATGAAGAAGAATGGAGGGGTATTTATAGTGGAGGGATAGGGGTTAAGGTTCAGCCATATTGGGTGGGTTGGGTAGGTTGGGTAGGAAAGTGATTTTGAATTTTGAAGGTAGGTGGGGTTTATGGAGAAGAGTGGAAGGATGTGAGTGGTGAAGGGTTTTTGGGGAAGAGTGTTTATGGGGAAGAGAGGATGAATGTGAAGAAGAGGAGAGAATGTGAGTTGAGGTAGATAGGGATCCTGTGGGGTCCACAAATCCTGAGGTGTCAAGGATTTACACCCCTGCACCAATTAGGCATGTAAAATGCCTTTGCATACAATTCTGGCATTTAAACGCCGAAGTGATGCTTATTTTGGGCGTTCAACGCCCAATTGCAGCATGTTTCTGGCGTTGAAAGCCAGTTCCATGCTTGTTTCTGGCGTTCAGCACCAGCTTTCCTCAGGGTATATTCCTGGCGTTCAAACGCCAGGATGATACTTGTTTCTGGCGTTCAATGCCAGGTCCATGCTCTGTTCTGGCGTTGAACGCCAGCCAGATGCTCCTTACTGGCGTTTGAACGCCAGTAAGTCCTTCCTCCAGGTGTGATTTTTTCTTCTGCTGTTTTTGATTCTGTTTTTAATTTTATTATTTTTTTTCGTGACTCCACATGATCATGAACCTAATAAAATAAAAAAGAACAATAAAAATAAAATAAAATTAGATAAATAAAAATTGGGTTGCCTCCCAATAAGTGTTTCTTTAATGTCAATAGCTTGACAGTGGGCTCTCATGGAGCCACACAGGTGATCAGGTCAATGTTGTAGACTCCCAACACCAAACTTAGAGTTTGGATGTAGGGAGTCAACACCAAACTTAGAGTTTGGTTGTGGCCTCCCAAAACCAAACTTAGAGTTTGATTGTGGGGGCTTTGTTTGACTCTGTACTGAGAGAAGCTTTTCATGCTTCCTCTCCATGGTTGCAGAAGAAGATCCTAGAGCTTTAAACACAAGGTACTCCCCATTTAATTGAAGGACTAGTTCTCCTCTGTCAACATCAATCATAGCTCCTGCTGTGGCTAGGAAGGGTCTTCTAAGGATGATGCATTCATCCTCCTCCTTCCTAGTGTCTAAGATTATGAAATCAGCAGGGATGTAAAGACCTTTAACCTTCCCTAACACGTCTTCTACTAATCCATAAGCTTGTCTTGCTGAGTTGTCTGCCATTTGTAATGAGAATATGGCAGGTTGTACCTCAATGATCCCCAGCTTCTCCATTACAGAGAGTGGCATAAGATTTATACCTGACCCCAGGTCACACAGAGCTTTTTCAAAGATCATGGTGCCTATGGTGCAAGGTATTACGAATTTACCAGAATCTTGTTTCTTTTGAGGTAAAGTTTGCTAAACCCATGTATCTAGTTCACTAATGAGCAAGGGAGGTTCACCTTCCCAAGTCTCATTACCAAACAACTTGGCATTCAGCTTCATGATAGCTCCTAGATATTGAGCAACTTGCTCTCCAGTTACATCTTCATCCTCTTCAGAGGAAGAATAGTCTTCAGAGCTCATGAATGGCAGAAGGAGGTTTAATGGAAACTCTATGGTCTCTATATGAGCCTTAGCTTCCTTTAGGCCCTCAATAGGGGACTCCTTCTTGCCTGAGAGACGTCCCATGAAGTCTTCTTCATTGGGATTCATGTCTTCTCCTTCCTCCCTAGGTTCGGCCATTTTGATTATGTCAATGGCCTTGCACTCTCTTTTTGGATTCTCTTCAGTATTGCTTGGGAGAGTACTAGGAGGAGTTTCAGTTACTTTCTTACTCAGCTGACCCACTTGTGCCTCCAAATTTCTGATGGAGGACCTTGTCTCACTCATGAAACTTAAAGTGGCCTTAGACAGATCAGAGACTAAATTTGCTAAGTTAGAGGTACTCTGCTCAGAATTTTCTGTCTGTTGCTGAGAAGATGATGAAAAAGGCTTGCCATTGCCAAACCTGTTTCTTCCACCATTATTAAAGCCTTGTTGAGGCTTTTGTTGATCCTTTCATGAGAAATTTGGATGATTTCTCCATGAAGAATTATAGGTGTTTCCATAAGGTTCACCCATGTAATTTACCTCTGCCATTGCAGGGTTTTCAGGATCATAAGCTTCTTCTTCAGAAGATTCCTCTTTAGTACTGTTGGATGCATTTTACCATCCATTCAGACTTTGAGAAATCATGTTGACTTGCTGAGTCAACATTTTGTTCTGAGCCAATATGGCATTCAGAGCATCAATTTCAAGAACTCCCTTCCTTTGAGGCATCCCATTATTCACGGAAGTCCACTCAGAAGTGTACATGAACTGGTTATTTGCAACCATGTCAATAAGTTCTTAAGCCTCTGTAGGCATTTTCTTTAGGTGAATGGATCCACCTGCAGAATGGTCCAGTGACATCTTAGAGAACTCAGATAGACCATAATAGAATATATCTATTATGGTCCATTCTGAAAACATGTCAGAAGGACATCTTTTGGTCATCTGCTTGTATCTTTCCGAAGCTTCATAGAGGGATTCACCATCTTTTTGTTTGAAGGTCTGAACATCCACTCTAAGCTTGCTCAGCTTTTGAGGATGAAAGAACTTAGCCAAGAAGGCCGTGACCAACTTATCCCAGGAGTCCAGGCTATCTTTAGGTTGAGAGTCCAACCATGCTCTAGCTCTATCTCTTACAACAAAAGGGAAAAGCATGAGCCTGTAGACTTCAGGATCTACAACATTAGTCTTAACAGTCTCACAGATCTGCAAGAACTCAGTTAAGAACTGGTAGGGATCTTCTGATGGAAGTCCATGAAACTTGTAGTTCTGTTGCATCAGAGCAACTAATTGAGGTTTCAGCTCAAAATTGTTTGCTCCTATGGCAGGAATTGAGATGCTTCTTGCATCAAACTTGGACGTAGGTGCATTATTGTTGCATTATTGTTGTTGGGTTCGGCTGCCATCTCCTTTTCTTGTTCGAAAATTTCAGCAAGGTTGTCTCTGGATTGTTGTAATTTAGCTTCTCTTAGTTTCCTCTTCAGAGTTTTTTCAGGTTCTAGATCAGCTTCAACAAGAATGCCTTTTTCCTTGTTCTTGCTCATATGAAAGAGAAGAGAACAGAAAAGGAAGAGGAATTCTCTGTGTCACAGTATTGAGATTCCTTTATGTGAGTGGAAGAAGAATGGAATAAAGAAAGGATAATTCAAACACAAGGGTGAGGATAGGGACAGAGATTTTGAGATGAAGAGAAGTGTTAGTAAATGATAAATAAATAGAATAAGATGAAAGACAGAAGTTTTCGAAAAAAATTTTGAAAGGGAGTTAATGATTTTCGAAAATTAAGATAAGAAATAAAATTAAAATTAAAATTTAAAATAATTAATTAATTAAGAAAATTTTGAAAAAGAGGAAAGTGATTTTCGAAAACTAGAGAAGGAAAAGTAGTTAGTTGGTTTTTAAAAAGATAAGAAACAAACAAAAAGTTAGTTAGTTAATTAAAAAAGATTTGAAAATCAATTTTTGAAAAGATAAGAAGATAAGAAGTTGGAAAAGATATTTTAAAATCAAATTTTTGAAAAAGATAAAATTTTTGAAAAAGATATGACATAAAAGATAAGATAAAAAGATATGATTAAAATTAAAATTGATTACTTTACTAACAAGAAACTAAAAAATAAGATTCTAGAATTTAAAGATTGAACCTTTCTTAACAAGAAAGTAACAAACATCAAATTTTTGAATCAATCATATTAATTGTCAGCATAATTTTCGAAAATAAAGATAAAACTAAGAAAAGGATTTTTGAAAAATATTTTGAAGGATTTTCGTAAATTAATAAGAAAAATGAAAAAAGATTTAATTTTTGAAAAAGTTTTGAAAAGATAAGATTTTTAAAATTTGAAAATTTGACTTGACTTACAAGAAACAACTAATTTTAAAAATTTTTGACTAAGTCAACCCAAATTTTCGAAATTTTGAGAGAAAAAAGAAAAAGATATTTTTTATTTTTGAATTTT
Organism: Arachis duranensis; assembly: GCF_000817695.3. Taxonomy (NCBI): domain Eukaryota; kingdom Viridiplantae; phylum Streptophyta; class Magnoliopsida; order Fabales; family Fabaceae; genus Arachis; species Arachis duranensis. Next base: position 82,320,654 of record NC_029775.3, on the reverse strand, counting down.
TAATTATGAGAGAGAAAAACATAAAAAATGACTCACAACATGAAAATTATCAATCAAAACACATGATGCATGCAAGAACACTATGAATGTCAAGATGAACACCAAGAACACTTTGAAGATCATGATGCACAACAAGAACATATTTTTGAAAAATTTTTATGCAAAGAAAACATGCAAGACACCAAACTTAGAAATCTTAATGCTTAGACAATATGAATGCAAAAATGCACATGAAAAACATCATACAACACAAAACAAGAAAACATCAAGATCAAACAAGAAGACTTACCAAGAACAACTTGAAGATCATGAAGAACACTATGAATGCATGAATTTTCAAAAAATGCAAGAACAATATGAATATGCAATTGACACCAAACTTAAAAGTTGACTCAAGACTCAAACAAGAAACACAAAATATTTTTTATTTTTATGATTTTATTATTTTTTTGTATTTTATTTTATATTTTTCGAAAAAATATATAGGAAAAAGGAAGTAATGAATTCAAAGTCCTCAATCAAAATCCTATGAATTAGACATGGCTTAATAGCCAGCCAAGCTAAAACATGTTATATGAAACTCTAGAATTCATTCTTGAAAACTCTGAAAATTTTCGAAAACAGGTGAGAAATTTTCAAAAATATTTTTGAAAACTTTTTGGCCGGCAACGGCGCCAAAAACTTTGTGGACGAAATTGTGATTCATACTTAAATTGTTGTTCGAAATTGATTCCCCAGTAATGGTCCCAAAAACTTGGTGCTCAATGCCATGGTCTAAACATAATTTCACAACTTCGCTCAACTAACCAGCAAGTGTACTGGGTCGTCCAAGTAATAAACCCTACGTGAGTAAGGGTCGATCCCACAGAGATTGTTGGTATGAAGCAAGCTATGGTCATCTTGTAAATCTCAGTCAGGCGGATAATAAATGGTGATAGAGTTTTTGAATAATAATAGTAAATAAACAGAAAATAAAGATAAAAATACTTATGTAGATCATCGATGGGAATTTCAGATAGGCGTATGAAGATGTTGTGCTCCTTCTGAATCTCTGCTTTCCTACTGCCTTCATCCAATCCTTCTTACTCCTTTCCATGGCAAGCTGTATGTAAGGCATCACCGTTGTCAATGGCTACATCCCATCCTCTCAGTGAAAAAGGTCCAAATGCTCTGTCACGGCACGGCTAATCATCTGTCGGTTTTCGATCATGTCGAAATAGAATCCCTTGATTCTTTTGCGTTTGTCATCACGCCCAACAATCGCGAGTTTGAAGCTCGTCACAGTCATTCAATCTCGGAATCCTACCCGGAATACCACAGACAAGGTTTAGACTTTTTGGATTCTCATGAATGCCGCCATCAATTCTATCTTATACCACGAAACTCTGATCTCACGGAATGGAAGGCTCGGTTGTCAAGCGAGGGCAACCATGTGTCATGCATCAGGAATCCAAGAGATACACACTCTAGCTTTTGCTTGTAAAACGGAAGTGGTTGTCAGGCACGCGTTCATAGGGACGGATGATGATGAGTGTCACGGATCATCACATCCATCAGGTTGAAGTACGAGTAGTATCTTAGAACAGAAATAAGGTTGAATTTGAATAAAAGATAGTAGTAATTGCATTAAAACTTGAGGTATAGCAGAGCTCCACACCCTTAATCTATGGTGTGTAGAAACTCCACCGTTGAAAATACATAAGTGATGAAGGTTCAGGCATGGCCGAATGGCCAGCCCCCAAAACGTGATCACAAGATAAAAAATACAATCCCTTGATCTAGGATCGGTCAAAAGACCTCAAATACACTAGTAAAAAGTTCGATTTATACTAAACTAGCCACTAAGGTTTACAGAAGTAAGTAATTGATGCAGAAATTCACTTCCAGGGCCCACTTGGTGTGTGCTTGTGCTGAGATTGAACTTTACACGTGCAGAGGCTTCTCTTGGAGTTGAATGCCAAGTTGTAACGTGTTTTCGGTGTTCAACTCTGGTTCGTGACGTGTTTCTGGCGTTTGACTCCAGAATGCAACATGAAACTGGCGTTGAGCGCCAGTTTGCATCGTCTAATCCCGAATAAAGTATGGATTATTATATATTGCTGGAAATATCTGGATGTCTACTTTCCAACGCCGTTGAGAGTGCGCCTTTTGGAGTTCTGTAGCTCCAGAAAATCCATTTTGAGTGCAGGGAGGTCAAAATTCAACAACATCAGCAGTCCTTTTTCAGCCTTTTATCTGAATTTTGCTCAGGTCCCTCAATTTCAGCCAGAAAATACCTGAAATCACAGAAAAACACACAAACTCATAGTAAAGTCCAGAAATGAGATTTTAGCATGAAAACTAATGAAAACATCCCTAAAAGTAGCTAGATCCTACTAAAAATTACCTAAAAACAATGCCAAAAGCGTATAAATTATCCGCTCATCAGGGGCAAGGTTGAATTTAATGCATGAGTTTGCAATACAAAGTGGAAAAATTTGGGGAAATAGGTTAAGAAACTTTGATTTGTACAAAGTATGTATATGTTAGGTGAGATCTTAGACTAATCAAGGATTCACTTATTAGCTCACTTAGCCTTATACATATACCCTTACCTCTACCTTGGCCCCATTACAACCCTGAAAAGACCTCATGATTTTTGTATGTCTATATTCTATAATTGTTGATTGGTTAGATGAAGAACAAAGTTATAGAAAGTAAGGATAAAAAGAAGATTAGAGTGATTAACCCAATAAACACTGAGTGACTAGAGAGTAAATACAAAATCCAGTGAGGGTTCAATAGCTCATCACCATATATCTCTGCCTCAATTGTTAATTGCCTTGCAAGTTTGAAAAAAATATTTTTACCCATCTCAATTGTAAAAGTGCTTTAACATTTTCTAAGGTTGGCTATGCATATATAATTCCTTGAGAATGTGAATTAATTTAACTACATGTATACTTTATATATAGGTGAATATTAACTAGGTTTATATGACTCATTTAGGTAGTTGCATCTAGGATAAATTTAGCATGAGGACATGCTATTGTTTGCATGACTCCTTGAGATTTCACCACTTTGCCTTACTCTTTATCTTAGATTTAGCATGAGGACATACTATTGTTTAAGTGTGGGGAGGTTGATAAACCCATATTTTAAGATATATATTGTGCTCAATTTAAGTGATTTATTCAAACCTTCACCTACTTATTCATATGAATTTGCATGTTTTTACAATTCCTTCCTTATGATATGACATATGAGAAAACATGTTTCTTATGCTTTAAAATAATCAAATTTAATTATCCTTTATTACCATCCGATGCCGTGATTTGTGTGTTGAATAGTTGCAGAGCTTCTAAGGTAGGAATGACTTAAAAGATGGAAAGGAAACATACAAAAATGGAAGGAAACACAAAATGGAGTTTTTGAAGAAACTGGCAGCGACGCAAACGCATGGACAACGCGGCCGCATGCCCAGCGCGAAAAGGGAGTGACGCGACCGCGTGACCCACGCGGCCGCGCGCCTTAAGCAGAACACATATGATGCGGACGAATGATCAAAGCGAATGCGAGACAAGGAAAACTTCGAATGACGCGACCGCGTGACCCACGCGGACGCGTGACAGACGCCACGCACCAGAAATTACAGAAAATGCTCCCAGCGGTTTCTGAAGCCCTTTTTGGCCCAGATCTAAGTCCAAGAGGCACAGATTAGAGGTTATGAAGTGGAGGAATGCATCCATACGGAGTTGGCCATTTATTCACTCTTCATAGTTTAGATGTAGTTTTTAGAGAGAGAGGTTCTCTCCTCTCTCTTAGGATTAGGATTAGGATTTTTAGAACTTAGGAATATTTTTATCTCATCTTTCTATCAAGTTCAATATTCCTTTATTTTGACTTCTCTTCTACTTTGAGATACTTTAATGCTTATATTACTTATGTTGCCTATTTGGCTTATGAACCATTCATGTTGGGATTTTCCTTATTTAATATAATTTGAGGTATTTCAGACTCATGATTGTTTTCTTTTATTTATATAAATAATTTAGATTTTCCCCCTTTTAGCTTTGGTTAGGTAATTGGTAACACTTGAGTTGTCAAACTCAGTAGTGATTAAAATGGGCAGATTCTAATTGATCTAGATTGCTCTAAAGCTAGTCCTCCCACGGAGATTGACTAGGATTTGAGGATCAAACTAATTAGTCCACTTGACCTTCCCATGTTTAATAAAGGATAACTAAGTGGGATTTAAACCCAATTCTCATCACACCTGATAAGCATAACTAGGATAGGAATTATGATTCTAATACCTTGCCAAGAGTTTATTTTATCATTACTATTTTATTTTTCTTATCATTTAACATACTTGTTCCTTACTTTCAAGACCCCCAATTTACAAGACTCATAACCAATAATAAGAACATACCTCCCTGCAATTCCTTGAGAAGATGACCCGAGGTTTAAATACCTCGGTTTATAAATTTTATTGGGTTTGTTACTTGTGACAACCAAAACGTTTGTAAGAAAGGACTTTTGTTGGTTTAGAAGCTATACTTGCAACGGGAATTTATTCTGAATTCTAGACCACGCGAAAGTTCTCTCTTCAAGGTTCGACTAACTAAATTGAAGCAGACAATGGGTTCCGAGCTATGGAGCGCGCACTACAATCTCAACATGTCCCAACTAATCAATATATAGAGTTCGTGGCCTATTGGTGCGGTATTTATAACCCACACTTACTAACCGGCAAGTGCACCGGGTCGTACCAAGTAATACCTTACGTGAGTAAGGGTTGATCCCATGAGGATTGATGGATTAAGCAACAGTTATTGAGTGATAAGCTTAGTTAGGCAAGCAGAAAATGGTTTTGAGATATTTAAAGAGCATTAAATAGTACTTTAAGAATTTCAGAAAGCAAGCAGCAATTAGTTGGGAATAAAATATTTGAGAAAACAGTTAAGGTTTCAGAGTTATTGGTGGACGAAATTGTGATCAACAATAATGGCTCTTTGGCATGTGCAAAAAAACTAACTCAGCACTTTCTTTCCACAATCTCGTTCAACTTAACCAGTAAGTGTACTGGGTTGTCCAAGTAATAAACCTTACGTGAGTCAGGGTCGATCCCACAGAGATTGTTGGTATGAAGCAAGCTATGGTCACCTTGTAAATCTCAGTTAGGCAGATTAAATGGTTATGGGTTTCGAAAATTAATAATAAATAGAAAATAAAAAGGGATAGAAATACTTATGTAAATTAATAGTGGGAATTTCAGATAGGCGTATGGAGATGCTGCGCTCCTCTCGTATCTCTACTTTTTTATTACATTCATCTCATCCTTCTGATTCCTTTCCATGACAAGCTGTATGTAGGGCATCACCATCATCAATGGCTACTTTTAATCCTCTCGGGAAAATGGTCCTATGCGTTGTCACTGCACGGCTAATCGTCTGGACGCATCACCCTTGACAATGACTACATCCCATCCTCTCAGTGAAAATGGTCCAAATGCTCTGTCACAGCACGGCTAATCATCTGTCAGTTCTCAATCAGGTTGGAATAGAATCCATTGATTCTTTTGCGTCTGTCACTAACCCCAGCCTTCAGGAGTTTGAAGCTCGTCACAGTCATTCAATACCGGAATCCTACTC
>NC_029775.3:82314655-82314951 GCF_000817695.3 Arachis duranensis | reverse complement strand
CTTCCGGATCCCCATGAATGCCGCCATCTATCTAGCTTATACCACGAAGATTCTGTTGGGGAATCTAAGAGATATGCGCCCGGCCTAGAGTAGAACGGAAGTGGTTGTCAGTCACACACGTTCATAGGTGAGAACGATGATGAGTGTCATGGATCATCACATTCATCAAAGTGTTGTGCAACGTATATCTTGGAATAAGAATAAAACAGAATTGAATAAAAAGTAATAGTAATTGTATTGAAACTTGAGGTACAGCAGAGCTCCACACCCTTAATCTATGGTGTGCAGAAACTCCA
>NC_029775.3:82312256-82314495 GCF_000817695.3 Arachis duranensis | reverse complement strand
ATGAGTAAGTAATTGATGCATAAATCCACTTCCGGGGCCCACTTGGTGTATGCTTGGGCTGAGCTTGATCTATCCACGAGCTGAGGCTTTTATTGGAGTTGAACTCCAGGTTATAACGTGTTTTGGGCGTTCAACTCCGGATCATGACGTGTTTCTGGCGTTTAACTCCATACAGCAGCATGTACTTGGCGTTGAACGCCAAGTTACGTCGTCAATTTCCAAATAAAGTATGGATCACGACTTTAACAACTCAGTCTCAAGCTTTTCACTTGGACCTTCATGACACAAGCACATGGTTAGGGACAGCTTGATTTAGCCGCTTAGGCCTGGATTTGATTTCCTTGGGCTCTCCTATCCATTGATGCTCAAAGCCTTGGATCCTTTTTACCCTTGGCTTTTGGTTTTAAGGGCTATTGGCTTTTTCTGCTTGCTTTTTCTTTTTTTCTTTCTATTTTTTTCGCCATTTTCTTTCTTTTTTTTTCACAAGCTTTTGCTTTTTCACTGCTTTTTCTTGCTTCAAGAATCAATTTCATGATTTTTCAGATCATCAATAACATTTCTCTTTGTTCATCATTCTTTCAAGAGCCAACAATTTTAACATTCATAAATAGCAAGATCAAAAATATGCACTGTTCAAGCATTCATTCAGAAAACAAAAAGTATTGTCACCACATCAGTATAATTAAATTAAATTCAAGGATAAATTCAAAATTCATGTACTTCTTGTTCTTTTGAATTAAAACATTTTTCATTTAAGAGAGGTGAAGGATTAATGGAATTTATTCATATCTTTAAGACATAAATAAACATGAAGCATAAGAAAAAAATAGAGAAATAAGAACAAGGAATGAGTCCACCTTAGTGAGGGTGGCGCCTTCTTGAAGAACCAATGGTGCTCTTTGAGCTCCTCTATGTCTCTTCCTTGCTTCTGTTGAATGATTCCTAGTAATTTTGGTGCTCCTATCCTTAGTTGCTCCCAATAATTGTGTGGAGGGCAATTAATCCCCTGAGGTATCTCAGGGATCTCTTGATTTGCAGTCAAATGTTCTACCACTGAGCTATAAACCCTTTACATGAGTCTTTCCATCTACCATGACTCAGAGGTGGAAGCTTTTGTCTTCCTTTTTTTTCTCTTCTTCTTTTTCTTTTTTCTTTTTTTTTGGATGTCTCTGGCCTTAGGTGCCATTAATGGTTATGGAAAAGCAAAAAGCTATGCTTTTATCACACCAAACTTAGAAAATTGCTCGCCCTCGAGCAAGAGAAGAAAGAAAAGATGAAGAATAAGAAGAAGATATGGAGGAGATTAAGGGATGTGTGTATTCGGCTATATGGGTGGGATTGGGTGGGAAGGAGAATTTGAATTTTAAGGGTAGGTGGGGTGTATGGGGAAGAGTGGATGGATGTGAGTGGTGAATGGATGATTGGGAAGAGAGATTGAGGTGATTGGTGAAGGGTTTTTGGGAAGTGTGACATGGGGAAGAGTAAAATAGGATTAGGAGGTAAGGTGGGAATATAGTAGGTGGGGATCCTGTGGGGTCCACAGATCCTGAGGTGATCAAGGAATTCCATCCCTGCACCAAATAGGCATGTAAAATGCCTTTGCACATGATTCTGGCGTTTAAACGCCGAGTGGTGCACATTCTGGGCGTTCAACGCCCATGTAAAGCATGTTTCTGGCGTTGAACGCCAGTTTCATGCTTGTTACTGGCGTTCAGCGCCAGCTTTTCCTCTAGGCACATTCCTGGCGTTCAGCGCCAGAATGTTGCTTGTTTCTGGCATTCAACGCTAGATTCATGTTCTGTTCTGGCGTTGAACGCCAGCCAAATGCATCTTACTAGCGTTGAACACCAGCCTGTGCTTCCTCCAGGGTGTGATTTTTCTTCTGCTGTTTTTGATTCTGTTTTTAATTTTTATATTTTTTTTCGTGACTCCACAGGATTATGTACCTAATAAAACACAAAATAACAATAAAATAAAATAAAATAAAATAAAAATTAGATAAATAAAATTGTGTTGCCTCCCAACAAGCGCTTCTTTAATGTCAATAGCTTGACAGTGGCTCTTATGGAGCCACAAAGGTGATCAGGTCAATGTTGTATAGTCCCAACACCAAACTTAGAGTTTGGATATGGGATCTTGACACCAAACTTAGAATTTTGTTGTGGCCTCACAACACCAAACTTAGAGTTTGACTGTGGGGGCTCTTCTTGACTCTGAACTGAGAGAAGCTCTTCATGCT
>NC_029775.3:82310880-82312056 GCF_000817695.3 Arachis duranensis | reverse complement strand
GATATGAAATCAGCAGGGATGTAAAGGCCTTCAACCTTTACTAACACGTCCTCCACTATTCCATAAGCTTGTCTCAATGACTTGTCTGCCAATTGTAATGAGAACAAGGCAGGTTATACCTCAATGATCCCCAGCTTCTCCATTACAAAGAGTGGCATAAGATTTATCCCTGACCCCAGATCACATAGAGCTTTTTCAAAGGTCATGGTGCCTATAGTACAAGGTATTAAGAACAAAGGTCATGGTGCCTATGGTACAAGGTATTAAAAACTTGCCAGGATCTTGTTTCTTTTGAGGTAGAGTTTGCTGAATCCAGGTATCTAGTTCATTAATGAGCAAGGGAGGTTCACTTTCCCAAGTCTCATTACCAAACAACTTAGCATTCAGCTTCACGATAGCTCCTAAATATTAAGCAACTTGCTCTCCAGTCACATCTTCATCCTCTTCAGAGGAAGAATAGTCTTCAGAGCTCATGAATGGAAGAAGGAGATTTAATGGAATCTCTATGGTCTCTATATGAGCCTCAGATTCTTTTGGATCCTTAATAGGAAACTCCTTCTTGCTTGAGAGACGTCCCAGGAGGTCTTCCTCACTAGGATTTTCGTCCTCCTCCTCCCTTGTGCATTCGGCCATGTTGATTACATCAATGGCCTTGCACTCTCCTTTTGGATTCTCTTCTGTATTGCTTGGGAGAATACTGGGAGGAGTTTCACTAACTTTCTTACTCAGCTGGCCCACTTGTGCCTCCAGATTTCTGATGGAGGATATTGTTTCACTCATGAAACTGAAAGTGGCCTTTGACAGGTCAGAGACTATATTGGCTAAATTAGAAGTGTTTTGTTCAGAATTCTCTGTCTGTTGCTGAGAAGATGATGGAAAAGGCTTGCTATTGCTCAGCCTATTGCGTCCACCATTGTTAAAGCCTTGTTGAGGCTTTTGTTGATCCTTCCATGAGAAATTTGGATGATTTCGCCATGATGAGTTATAGGTGTTTCCATAAGGTTCACCCATGTAATTAACCTCTGCCATGGCAGGGTTCTCAGGATCATAAGCTTCTTCAGAAGTTGCCTCTTTAGTACTGTTGGATACATGTTGCCATCCATTCAGATTTTGAGAGATCATGTTGACTTGTTGAGTCAACACTTTGTTCTGAGCCAATATGGCATTCAGAGCATC
>NC_029775.3:82301334-82310627 GCF_000817695.3 Arachis duranensis | reverse complement strand
GTCCAATGACATTTTCGAAAATTCAGACAGGCCATAATAGAATATATCTAATATGGTCCATTCTGAAAACATGTCAGATGGACATCTTTTGGTCAGCTGCTTATATCTTTCCCAAGCTTCATAGAGGGATTCACCATCTTTTTGTTTGAAGGTTTGAACATCCACTCTCAGCTTGCGCAGCTTTTGAGGAGGAAAGAATTTATCCAAGAAGGCAGTGACCAGCTTATCCCAGGAGTCCAGGCTATCTTTGGGTTGTGAATCCAACCATATTCTAGCTCTGTCTCTTACAGCAAAGTGGAAAAACATGAGTCTATAGACTTCAGGATCAACTCCATTTGTCTTTACAGTCTCACAAATCTGCAAGAACTCAGTTAAAAACTAGTAAGGATCTTCAGATGGAAGTCCATAAAACTTGCAGTTCTGTTGCATTAAAGCAACTAGCTGAGGCTTAAGCTCAAAATTATTAGCTCCAATGGCAGGAATGGAGATGCTTCTTCCATCAAATTTGGACATTGGTTTGGTAAAGTCACCAAGCATCCTTCTTGCATTATCATTATTGGGTTCGGCTGCCATCTCCTTCTCTTGTTCGAAAATTTTTGAAAGGTTACTTCTGGATTGTTGTAATTTAGCTTCTCTTAGTTTCCTCTTCAAAGTCCTTTCAGGTTCTGGATCAGCTTCAACAAGAGTGCCTTTTTCCTTGTTCCTGCTCATATGAAAGAGAAGAAAACAAGAAAAGAAGAGGAATCCTCTATGTCACAGTATAGAGATTCCTTTATGTTAGTAGAAAAAAAAAGGAGAAGAATGAAGAAGAGTGGGTTCGGATATTTAGGTGAAGAGAGGTGAAGAGAAGTGTTAGTAATTAAATAATTAAATAGAATAAGAGAGAAGAGATAGAAAACTCGAAAATAATTTTAAAAAAAGGGTTAGTAATTTTCGAAAATTAGAAATAAGATAAGATTAAAATTAAAATTTAAAACAAAAAGAATTTTTGAAAAAGAGATGAGATATTTTCGAAAATTAGAGAGGGAAAAGTAGTTAGGTGGTTTTGAAAAAGATAAGAAACAAACAAAAAGTCAAAGAGTTAGTTGAAAAAGATATTAAAATCAAATTTGAAAAGATAAGAAGATAAGAGGTTAGATAAGATATTTTGAAATCAAATTTTGAAAAAGATAAATTTTTTGAAGAAGATAAGATAAAAGATAAAAAGATTTAATTTTTAAATTTAAAATTACTTACTTCACTAACAAGAAACTTCAAGATAAGATTCTAGAACTTAAAGATTGAACCTTTCTTAACAAGAAAGTAACAAACTTCAAATTTTTGAATCAACCACATTAATTGTTAGTGTAATTTTGAAAATATGATATAAAGATAAGAAAAAGATTTTGAAAATAATTTTAAAAAAGATTTTTGAAAATTTTCGAAAATAATGAAAAAAATGAAAAGATATGATTTTTGAAAAAGATTTTAAAAAGATAAGATTTTTAAAATTGAAAATTTGACTTGACTTGTAAGAAACAACTTATTTTAAAAATTTTTGACCAAGTCAACCCAAAATTTCAAAAATTTGGAGGGAAATAAGGAAAAGATATTTTTTTGATTTTTGAAATTTTTAATTATGAGAGAGAAAAACACATACATGACCCAAAACATGAAAATTTTGGATCAAAAACATAATGCATGCAAGAACACTATGAATGTCAAGATGAACACCAAGAACACTTTGAAGATCATGATGAACATCAAGAACATAATTTTGAAAAAATTTTTGATGCAAAGAAAACATGCAAGACACCAAACTTAGAAATTTTTAATGCTTGAAGAATATGAATGCAAAGATGCACATGAAAAACAAGAAAAGACACAAAACAAGAAATTATCAAGATCAAACAAGAAGACTTGTCAAGAACAACTTGAAGATCATGAAGAACACTATGAATGCATGGAATTTTCGAAAAATGCAAGAAAAATTTTTAAAGCATGCAACTGACACCAAACTTAAAAATTGACTCAAGACTCAAACAAGAAACACAAAATATTTTTAGTTTTTATGATTTTATTAATTTTTTGGATTTTTATTAATTTTTTTGAAAATAAAGTTTGGAAAAACGAAAAAGAAAAGAAAAAGTTTGAAAAAGATTTTTGAAAAGAAAATTACCTAATCTGAGCAACAAGATGAACCATCAGTTGTCCATACTCGAACAATCCCCAGCAACGGCGCCAAAAACATGGTGGACGAAATTGTGATCAACAATAATGGCTCTTTGGCATGTGCAAAAAAACTAACTCAGCACTTTCTTTCCACAATCTCGTTCAACTTAACCAGCAAGTGTACTGGGTCGTCCAAGTAATAAACCTTACGTGAGTAAGGGTCAATCCCACAGAGATTGTTGGTATGAAGCAAGCTATGGTCACCTTGTAAACCTCAGTTAGGCAGATTAAATGGTTATGGGTTTTGAAAATTAATAATAAATAGAAAATAAAAAGGGATAGAAATACTTATGTAAATCAATAGTGGGAATTTCAGATACGCGTATGGAGATGCTGTGCTCCTCTCGTATCTCTGCTTTTTTATTACATTCATCTAATCCTTCTTATTCCTTTCCATGGCAAGCTGTATGTAGGGCATCACCATCATCAATGGCTACTTTTAATCCTCTCAGAAAAATGGTCCTATGCGCTGTCACTGCACGGCTAATCGTCTGGAGGCATCACCCTTAACAATGACTACATCCCATCCTCTCAGTGAAAATGGTCCAAATGCTCTGTCACAGCACGACTAATCATCTGTCGGTTCTCAATCAGGTTGGAATAGAATCCATTGATTCTTTTGCGTTTGTCATCACGCCCAGCCTTAAGGAGTTTGAAGCTCGTCACAGTCATTCAATACCGGAATCCTACTCGGAATACCACAGACAAGGTTAGACTTTTCGGATTCCCGGGATCCTACTCGGAATGCCACAGACAAGGTTAGACCTTCCGGATCCCCATGAATGCCGCCATCTATCTAGCTTATACCACGAAGATTCTGTTGGGGAATCTAAGAGATATGCGCCCAGCCTAGAGTAGAATGGAAGTGGTTGTCAGTCACGCACGTTTATAGGTGAGAATGATGATGAGTGTCATGGATCATCACATTCATCAAAGTGTTGTGCAACGTATATCTTGGAATAAGAATAAAGGAGAATTGAATAAAAAGTAATAGTAATTGTATTGAAACTTTAGGTACAGCAGAGCTCCACACCCTTAATCTATGGTGTGCAGAAACTCCACTGTTAAAAATACATAAGTGAAAGGTTCAGGCATGGCCGAATGGCCAGCCTCCATGGTCTAAGGACTAGGCATCCAAAGATATCTAATACACTAGTAAAAAGTCCTATTTATAATAAACTAGCTACTAGGGTTTACATGAGTAAGTAATTGATGCATAAATCCACTTCCGGGGCCCACTTGGTGTATGCTTGGGCTGAGCTTGATCTATCCACGAGCTGAGGCTTTTATTGGAGTTGAACTCCAGGTTATAACGTGTTTTGGGCGTTCAACTCCGGATCATGATGTGTTTCTGGCGTTTAACTCTAGACAGCAGCATGTACTTGGCGTTCAACGCCACTTATATATTGCTGGAAAGCTCTGAATGTCTACTTTCCAACGACGTTGAGAGCGCGCCATTTGGAGTTCTGTAGCTCCAGAAAATCCATTTCGAGTGCAGGGAGGTCAGATTCCAACAGCATCAGCAGTCCTTTTGTCAGCCTTTTTCAGAGTTTTGCTCAAGTCCCTCAATTTCAGCCAGAAATTACCTGAAATCACAGAAAAACACATAAACTCATAATAAAGTCCAGAAATGTGAATTTAACATAAAAAATAATGAAAACATCCCTAAAAGTAGCTTAAACTTACTAAAAACTACCTAAAAACAATGCCAAAAAGCGTATAAATTATCCACTCATCAGTTATCTATTTTTCCGGATTTATTTTTCTTACTAACTATTTTAATCATGCAAGATTTAATTTCATGGCAAACTATATATGACTAGACCCTAATTCCTTAGGCCTTCCTAGTCTCCTCTAAAATTCATTAATTGCCAATTCCTTGGTCAATTAATTCCAATTAGAGGATGATGATCAATTTCTAGTTTATATGCCAAAAGAATCCTAATTATCCACAAATAAAGGGATCATATGTCACGTATCCCGTTAAATACAAACAATTAAAAATTCAGTATAATATTTTTTCAAGCTGTTGTTCAAGTAAAGAGCTTTTCCAAGTTTTACAAGAACTCAATTAGAACATGGGTCATACTTTCGTTCCACCCATATTCATAAAATAAAGAGCGAAAACAATTATTGAAATATAAATCTAAACATGGATTAAATTAGAAAGATCAAACGAATAAATCCATACAAATAGACAAAGCTCCTAACCTTAACAATGGTGGATTAGTTGCTCATAGTTCAGAGAAGAAAAATAAGGGTTCTGGTAACAATGTGTGTATGTGTCTAAATGTACAGAGTTCCTATTTATAACTAATCCTCATTAATTTAAAATCTAATTATTGAAAATTAAAAATAATATCTTTTCCTAAAAATTAAGATTTGAATTTAAATTTGAATTAATTAACAAGTCTTCAGCTGATGGGTGGGGACCACTTGATTTGTCCATTCTGCGGCTTCTAATCTGTGTTTTCTGGGCTGAAAACTGAGTCAGAATGCGACCCAAAATCCACGCCAGTGATTTCTGTAAATTCTGTAGATTTGCGCACGTCACGCGTACGCGTCACTGGTCTTCTTCGCATGTCACGTGAACGCATCGGTCACGCGGTCGCGTCGATGAGCAAATCTTCAAATCACGCGTACGCGTCGCCATGGATACTTCCAGATCACGCATACGCGTCAGGCACTCGTGCGCGTCGCTCCTCGCAGCCATCTCCTTTGATTCTTGTGCTACAAAAACTTCATCAAATTCTGCCGAATGCTACCTAAAACAAATAAAATTTCTCAAAACTCAAAATAGCATCCATAATGGCTAAAATATAATTAATTGTTAATTAAAATCAACAATTTAAGTGCAAATTCACTAGGAAAAGATAGAGAAGATGCTCACTCATCACAACACCAAACTTAAACTGTTGCTTGTCCTCAAGCAACCAAAACTAATATAAGCTTAGGATGTGAATTTGCAAGAGAATGAGAGTTCGATTAAGCTCGTGTCTCTTCTTATAGTGGGGTTTACAACTGAAATCCTGAATAGGTTTGGCATCTCACTCTCCTTTGAATCAGAAGAATGTAAATGTCATTCAAAATTAGAATCCGGATAATATTATGAATTCTCTGATCTTTTATATTTCAGTTTAATCCTTGAACACAGCAAAATTTACTTTAATTTGTTTTTCTTTGGTGCTTTGTACCTTGAGCCTAGCCGTGAATTTAAATGTTTTGTCTCAAGAGTTACTTGAGATAGAAACACCACAAGCACTTAACTAGGGAACTCTCTTTGAGTTCTGATTTTTCTTTTCGTTACTTCCAGAGAGTGGTGCTCAAAGCCTTTAGCATACTCTGTTAAACGCACTTGGTCTCGAAGGATTACTTGACACAATCACACCACAAGCATATGACTAGGGAAACAACTCTTTGAGCTTTTAATCATGTCTGACCTCCCTAGTCATTGATGCTCAGAGCCTTGGACCTTGCTTTTATTTATTAATTATTATCTATATTTTTTTCTTTTGCTGTTTCTTTTGCTTCAAGGATTAAATTTTTATTTATTTTAGAGAAGTCATAATAATTCTCTAAATTCTTATTCTTTATACATCAACATCCCTTGATTCAAATTCAAATATGCATTATTCATATCATACATTCAAAAATCACAGAAAATACCACCACCTTTAAGTAAATAAGAGTATTCTTAGAATTAACTCAATTTCTCATGCAATATATCACTTTTAATTTTTTTTTATTTCAAGCTCAGTGGGCAATACATGAGACATCTTTCAGAATTAAAGCATTTTATGGGAAAACTAAACTAGTCCTAGGATTCTAACTAATAAAGGATCATGCAACAAACAAAGCAAAATAGCAGAAAATCAGAACATAACATAGAAGAAGAGGGGAGGAATAAAAGATATGAAAGGAACTCAACCACCTTAGTTATCCTAGCGGTCGCTTTATTCTTCATGTTTTGCTCCTCTGTGAAGATAATTTGCCTCCCTTTTGTGCCAGAAAACCAATAAGCGCAGTGTCAACACCAAACTTAAAGGTTTGCTTGTCCTCAAGCAAAGAAGAACTGAAATTAGAAGAGATAAATATTATGAGGAGAGAAAAATAAAAGGATAAAAGAATAAGAGAGATTTAGGATTGGGAGAGAGAGAACGAAAACTGGCCGGCGCAAGCAATGCATACGCATACGGCACGCGTATGCGTGGGTTGCGCATTCTTCATAATGACGTGTTAGCGTCAGGCACGCGTCCGTGTGCCCTGGATTTTGTGCGATTCATGCGAAGCCAGCTGTATGCCCGCGCGACTCTCTGTTCAAATGGCTTGGGAGCCAATTATTCATACGACACGTTCGCGTCATGCACGCGCTAGCGTGGAAGGCCGTATGTGGAACTGACGCGAACGCGTCAGTCACGCGTCCGCGTGTTCTAACTTGTGCTTTTAGCACACTTCCTGTCCCAAGCCCGCACAACTCTCTGTCAAATATTCCTTTACATCAAATTTGCAGGTCACGCGTTCGTGTCGGGGACGCGCCCGTGTGAATGGCGAAAATAACAAACAACGCGAACGCGTAGGATACGCGAACGCGTGGGATCGTTTGTTTGAAAGGCTCCATTCTAGTGCCACTGCTGCGCAACTCTCTGTCAAATTTATTTTTCACACACATCCATCTGACGCGTACGCGTCATTGACTCTTGCGCGTCGTGTGCTCTTTCTCCCCTTTTTTTTAACTTGAGGTGGTCGGTTCCTGGAATTACATAGCCGCATAATCAAAAAATTAGTAATAACTCTAGAAAAATAAAATAAATAAGAAAACTACTACTTATGAAAAATAAAAATAGCTAAGGATATGAAATTATCGGGTTGCCTCCTGACAAGCGCTTCTTTATCGTCACTAGCTTGACGGTTAGCTCCTCTAAGGAGGAGGATCATAGGGGCTCAGATCTTCACCCCTTACTTTGAACTTCTTTCCTATGTCTCCATAACGTAGCTCAATATGCTCCAGAGAGAGGATTCTGATTACTGTATAAACCCATGCTGGATTGCTGTTCAACACCACCTTCATTCCTGGGGAGAAACCTTCAGTGGGGATCTTTTTGTTTCTCTATCCTCTAGGTACTTTCTTCTTTTTAGGAACCTCCTCCTTGGTAGATGATACATTCCCAACACCAAACTTAGGTTTGATGTTAGGAGGAATTTTATTGATTGTTACCAAGGGAGGCTTGAGTTGCAGATTCTGTTGTGTATCATCAGGAGGTTTTTGAAGGGTTAGATTAATAAGCTCAGCCTGCATGCACCTCTCTTCTTCATCTATTGGATGTATATCTTTGAAGACATGAAAGACCAGTTGCTCATTATGTACTCTAAGCACTAATTCACCCACTTCTACATCAATCAGAGCTCTTCCAGTGGCTAGGAATGGTCTTCCGAGAATTATAGAGGCATTCTCATCCTCCCCCATGTCAAGAATCACAAAGTCTGCTGGGAGGAAGAACTTACCCACTTTGACCAGGATATTCTCCACTAATCTGTATGCAGGCTTCATAGATTTGTCCGCCATCTGTAATGCTAACCGGCAAGTGCACCGGGTCATACCAAGTAATACCTTACGTGAGTAAGGGTCGATCCCACGAGGATTGATGGATTAAGCAACAGTTATTGAGTGATAAGCTTAGTTAGGCAAGCAGAAAATGGTTTTGAGATATTTAAAAAGCATTAAATAGTACTTTAAGAATTTCAGAAAGCAAGCAGCAAATAGTTGGGAATATGATGGCAGGGCATCTTGGCCAGTTTCACTGACCTTTTCTTTACTATTTTTAAGGTAGTTTCATGCATTTCCTTAGGAAATAAGCTAGTTTTTGGGTAGATATTCACTTACACCTTGATTCAAGCATACATTGTGAATTTTACATGATTTCATGAGGATTTTGCATGAGTTTAGTGACAAATTGTATGTTGCATTACCCATGACTTGGACTAGAACTTTGATGCACTCTATTGCTTGATTTCAGGACCAAAGGAAACAAGGAAGAACCACTTAGCAGTCACGTTAATCTAATTAATGTGGCCACTAACGTGGAATGGGAGGTAACTTGCAAAGTTAATGAGAAAAGTGATTGCCAATAACGCTCTCGAAGCCATCATTGCCCACGTTAAGAGTCATGTTAACTAAGTTAACGTGAATTCTAACGTAAAGAAGGGGACTTTGAGCCAACATTAGTGACACTTAACATTATCACTAACGTTGGCCAATGATCATAAGTGGCCACGTTAGAGTCCACGTTAACTTAGTTAACGTGACCTCTAACGTTAAAAGGGGGAAGGAAGCAAACATTAGTGACATTCAACATTGTCACTAACGTTGGCCTAAGGTGCAATGTACCACGTTAACTCCCACGTTAACATGGTTAACGTGGGAGCTAACGTAAGAGGCAAGGGTGGTCGACAACGTTAGTGACACCCAACATTGTCACTAACGTTGGAAGCAACCACAAAACCCCAAGGAGCCACGTTAACTTTCACGTTAACTTAGTTAACGTGGAAAGCTAACGTTGATGAGTGAAAGATGAGCCAATGTTAGTGACACTCAACATTGTCACTAATGTTGGGGATGGCTAAGAATGGCCATGTTAAAAGCCACGTTAACCTAGTTAACGTGGGACTCTAACGTGAGACATAGGGGCACACTGGAACGTTAGTGACAATGTTAAGTGTCACTAACGTTCTCGAAGGTTGGCAAGGCCACGTTAGAAGCCACGTTAACCTAGTTAACGTGGGCTCTAACGTGAGGCAAAGGGGTACATTGGAACGTTATGACAATGTTGAGTGTCACTAACGTTCTCGAACTCATACTTTCACTAAAACGTTAACACCCCTAACGTCCTGAGCTAAAGTCTCGGCCCACTTCACACTTTCTCTCTGCAAGTAAAACCAAGCCCAAATAAAGAAGAGAACTACTTCAAAGCTCAAGCAAGCAAGCCCACAATTGTCAAACAATTAAGGCCACAAGAAGCATCTAGAATAGGAATTTTCATTTAAGTGTAATTTGCTTTTAATTTCATTTTGTAATTTAGGAGAGC
>NC_029775.3:82300766-82301191 GCF_000817695.3 Arachis duranensis | reverse complement strand
TTTTCAATTTCAGTTTTAATCTTCATCTTTACTTTTATACACTTTCTTTCTTTTCTATTTTGTTAGAGCAATGACCAACTAACTCTTTTCATTGGGTTAGAGAGCTCTATTGTGATTCAACAGATTAAGTGTAGTTCTTATTCTTCTTCTTCTATCTTTTCTCTTTGATTTTGCTTGAAAGCTTTCGATCTTCATCCAATTGGGTAGTTATCTTGGAAAAGAAGCTATTCATACTTGGATCTCTTCTGAACCTTGGAAGAGGAATGAAGAGATCATGCTAGAAATGCTTTCTCATGTTGCACCAAATTGGGGTTTGGATGGGTATAGTGACATATAACCCTACCAACACTTTGATTTGGAAATACATGTGGTATAATCAGTGACCATACCTCATCTCTTCTCATGAGCAATTAAATCAAGGAATC
>NC_029775.3:82298430-82300566 GCF_000817695.3 Arachis duranensis | reverse complement strand
TGCCATTTTACCCCTTTGCACTTTATTGCTTTCTTTACTTTTCTGCCATTTACATTTCCTTGTTACCTATCACTCCAATATGATTCATCTAACTAGGATAATCAATTAACCATTGATTGCTTAATCCGTTAATCTCTGTGGGATTCGACCTCACTCTATTGTGAGTTTTACTTGGCGACAATTCGGTACACTTGCCAAAGGGAGATTTGTTGAGAGACAAGTTTCCACCTGCATCAAGTTTATGGCGCCGTTGCCGGGGATTAATCTTGATTAACAAACTACCGGTTGATTGATTTACTAGATTAGACACTTTTCTTTTGTCTTTGTTTTCTTTTGTTTCTTTATTTTCTTTTGCTAACTAACTGTTTGTGATATTGCCTCACTGGGAATTTCCTTATCTGTGACAATGGAGATTCCAATTTTTTTTTTTGGTGATTATTGTTTGAGACAGAGCTCTCTGCAGGAAAGAAAGGAGCATCCATCATATTTTAGTCAATCAAATTTCATGGGTAACTCTCCACCACCACAGAATGATTCACTTTACTATGCTCATGGTGGGTGGGAGTATCAAGAACATGAAATGGGGTACTTTCTAGAGCCACAAAATGATCCATATTTTGGTGAAATTGACCACTACTCAAGTTGTGGCTGGGAAGATCATAATCAAAGAGATTTCACTTATTCATACCCCATTCATCAAGAGCCATCACCTCTCAATTATACAACCTCACCTCCAAGTATTATATGCCTAAATTCTTCATCATTTGAGTATGCCTCAGCACAAAAGTCTTTACCAAATCCATACAACTCATTTCACCATCCACAAAACTCAATCCACTACCCACAAGAGTCATACCACTTTCAGAACACACAACCACAAAACAACCAATTCCATTCACAAACCAACCCCACCCAACCATTACAACCTACCTAACCACCTTTAGATAGACTTGCTAGGATGGAACTCTTCATGGAAGAGCTCAAAAGAAGTAGAGAAGAAGAGAGACTCACTAGGATAGAACTCCTCTTTGAAGAAATAATGAAGACAAACGAAGAGGAGAAAATAGCAAGAAGGGACCATGAAGAAAAATTGAGACAGAATGCACAACTCTATTCTGAAGAACAATTCATTGAAGAGCTGAGAGCACAAAGAGAGACCACTTCACTTTCTCCAGAAACAGAGGAGTTCATTCAAAGGTCAAGAACAATGGAGGAAGTCAATCAAGGGAGCCCACACTCCAATGAAACAGAGAGTTTCATAGAGAGTGAGTTCATTGAACCACCAAGTCAAGAAGTTATTGATGAAGAGGATGCTCCACCCATCATACAATACCCAAATCCTGAAATCAAGGTGGTAAAGGCAATCAACATGAACCCTAACAAAAGGATGCTGACCAAGAAAAGAAGGACAACATTCATGAAGAAGAAAAGGTCAACTAAAAGCCATCCCACCCCTACCCCAACAAGCAAGTTTACTCAAGCTAACAACAGAAGAAGGCTTACTGGGGAGAGGCACTCAAAACAAGGGGCATTAACTAGCTCCTCTTTCTTCTTAAGGTCATTCCTCTTAACAAACTAGAAGAAGAGGAAGAAAGTCGTGAACAACATGTCAAGCTAATGACATTAAAAGAGCGCTTGTTGGAAGGCAATGGTGCGCGAAATTGTGAACAATACTTTTTCACAACTCTCATAATCCCCGGTCATGAACCCCAAAAACTTGGTGTTCAGTACCATGGCATTACACAACTTCGCACAACTAACCAGCAAGTGCACTGGGTCGTCCAAGTAATAAACCTTACGCGAGTAAGGGTCGATCCCACGGAGATTGTTAGTATTGAAGCAAGCTATGGTCATCTTGTAAATCTTAGTCAGGCAAACTCAAATGGTAATGGTGATGAACGAAAATAACATAAAGGTAAAGATAGAGATACTTATGTAATTCATTGGTAGGAGCTTCAGATAAGCGCATGAAGATGCCTTCCCTTCCGTCTCTCTGCTTTCCTACTGTCTTCATCCAATCCTTCTTGCTCCCTTCCATGGCAAGCTTAAGCAAGGGTTTCACCGTTGTCAGTGGCTACCTCCCATCATCTCAGTGAAAACGTTCCTATGCTCTGTCACAGCATGGCTAATCATCTG
>NC_029775.3:82296800-82297057 GCF_000817695.3 Arachis duranensis | reverse complement strand
CCTAGTTTTAAAGATGAATTTGAAATCCTGTACTTCTTGTTCTTTTGTAATAAAAACAATTTTCATTTAAGAAAGGTGATGGATTCATATTCATAGCTTTAAGGCATAGACACTAAGACACTAATGATCACAAGACACAAACATGGACAAACATAAGCATGAAAATTTCGAAAAATAAGAAAATAAAGAACAAGGAGATTAAAGAACGGGTCCACCTTAGTGATGGCGGCTTGTTCTTCCTCTTGAAGATCCTATGG
>NC_029775.3:82292205-82294109 GCF_000817695.3 Arachis duranensis | reverse complement strand
GATTATAGGTGTTTCCATAGGGTTCTCCCGTGTAATTCACCTCTTCCATTGCAGGGTTCTCAGGATCATAAGCTTCTTCCTCAGATGAAGCTTCCTTAGTACTGTTTGGTGCATTTTGCATTCCAGATAGACTTTGAGAAATCATATTGACTTGTTGAGTCAATATTTTGTTCTGAGCCAATATGGCATTCAGAGTGTCAATCTCAAGAACTGCTTTCTTCTGACTAGTCCCATTGTTCACAGGATTTCTTTCAGAAGTGTACATGAATTGGTTATTTGCACCCATTTCAATCAGTTCTTGAGCTTCAGTAGGCGTCTTCTTCAGATGAAGAGATCCTCCAGAAGAGCTATCCAAAGACATCTTGGACAGTTCAGAGAGACCATCATAGAAAATACCTATGATGCTCCATTCAGAAAGCATGTCAGAAGGACACTTTCTGATTAATTGTTTGTATCTTTCCCAAGCTTCATAGAGGGATTCTTCTTCCTTCTGTCTGAAGGTTTGGACTTCTACTCTAAGCTTACTCAATTTTTGAGGTGGAAAGAACTTTGCCAAGAAGGCATTGACTAGCTTTTCCCAAGAGTCCAGGCTTTCTTTAGGTTGAGAGTCCAACCATGTTCTAGCTCTGTTTTTTACAGCAAAAGGGAATAGCATAAGTCTGTAGACCTCAGGGTCAACCCCATTAGTCTTGACAGTGTCACAGATTTGCAAGAACTCAGCTAAAAACTGATGAGGATCTTCAAGTGGAAGTCCATGGAACTTGCAATTCTGTTGCATTAGAGAAACTAATTGAGGCTTAAGCTCAAAGTTGTTTGCTCCAATGGCAGGGATAGAGATGCTTCTCCCATAGAAATCGGGAGTAGGTGCAGTAAAGTCACCCAGCACCTTCCTTGCATTGTTGGCATTGTTGTCTTCAGCTGCCATTTGTTCTTCTTCCTTGAAGAATTCGTTCAGGTGCTCTAAAGAGAGTTGTGCTTTGGCTTCTCTTAGCTTTCTCTTCAAGGTCCTTTCAAGTTCAGGATCAGCCTCAACAAGAATGCCTTTGTCTTTGCTCCTGCTCATAAGAAAGAGAAGGGAACAAGAAAATGTGGAATCCTCTATGTCACATTATAGAGATTCCTTTAGGTGTCAGAGGAAGAGAAGAGTAGAAGACAGAAGTAGAAAATTCGAACTTATTAGAGAAAATGGAGTTCGAATTTTGCATTAAGGGATAGTGTTAGTCCATAAATAGAAGGATGTGAGAAGAAGGGAAGTAATTTTCGAAAATTTGGTAAAAGATTTTGAAAACATTTTGAAAAACACTAATTGATTCTCAAAAACTAAGAATAGAAAAAGAATCAATTGATTTTTGAAAAAGTTTTTGAAATTAGAAATTAAAAAGATTTGATTGAAAACTTATTTTGAAAAAGATGTGATTTGAGAAGATATGATTGATTAAAAAAAATGTGATTGAGAAGATATGATTTGAAAACAATTTTAAAAGATATGATTTGAAAACAATTTGAAAAGATATGATTTTAAAAATTAATGACTTGCCTAACAAGAAAAGATATGATTCAAACATAAAACCTTTCTCAACAGAAAAGGCAAAAAATATTCAATCAAATCATTAATTGTTAGTAAGTATCTTTGAAAAAGGAAATGAATTGATTTTGAAAACATTTGATTGAAAAGATTTGATTTGAAAAAGATTTGATTTTGAAAAACTTTGAAAACTTTGAAAAAAAATTGATTTGAAAACAAAATCCTCCCCCTTGTGCCATCCTGGCGTTAAACGCCCAGAATGGTGCACATTCTGGCGTTTAACGCCCAATGCACTACCTTTTTGGGCGTTAAACGCCCAACCAGGCACCCTGGCTGGCGTTAAACGCCAGTCTGTCCTTCTTCACTGGGCGTTTTGAAC
>NC_029775.3:82291866-82292147 GCF_000817695.3 Arachis duranensis | reverse complement strand
CTTGTGTAATTCCTCTGCTGTATGTTATGAGTCTTCAATTCTCTGTATTATTGACTTGAAAAGACACAAATTAAAAATATTTTTGGATTTTTAATAATAAGGAATAATCAAATAACAATGCATGCAAGACACCAAACTTAGCAGTTTGTATACTACTGACACTTAATAAAATGTGAATGCATATGAGACACATAAACACTCAAGTCAAGAGAATTAAAAATCATAGTAATAAAATCATCAAGAACAACTTGAAGATTAATGAAGACACATGCATGAATGCA
>NC_029775.3:82291371-82291793 GCF_000817695.3 Arachis duranensis | reverse complement strand
AGGAATCATGCAATGTTAGTCTAAAGCTTCAGTCTAAAGGAATTAGACATGGTCAGCCAAGCTTCAGCAGAACATTGCATTCAAGAGCTAAATTGATGAAGATCAATCAGCTTTGGTGATGATAAGAACATCACCTTGAAACACTAGAATTCATTCTTAAGAACTCTGAAGAAAAATACCTAATCTAAGCAACAAGATGAACCGTCAGTTGTCCATACACAAACAATCCCCGGCAACGGCGCTAAAAACTTGGTGCACGAAATTGTGAACAATACTTTTTCACAACTCCATAATCCCCGGTCATGAACCCCAAAAACTTGGTGTTCAGTACCATGGCATTACACAACTTCGCACAACTAACCAGCAAGTGCACTGGGTCGTCCAAGTAATAAACCTTACGCGAGTAAGGGTCGATCCCACGG
>NC_029775.3:82290499-82291108 GCF_000817695.3 Arachis duranensis | reverse complement strand
ATGGCAAGCTTAAGCAAGGGTTTCACCGTTGTCAGTGGCTACCTCCCATCCTCTCAGTGAAAGTGATTGCATATGCTCTGTCACAGCATAGCGGAATTCATCTGTCGGTTCTCAATCAGGCCGGAATAGAATCCAGTGATTCTTTTGCGTCTGTCACTAACGCCCCGCCCTCAGGAGTTTGAAGCACGTCACAGTCATTGAATCCTACTCAGAATACCACAGACAAGGTTAGACCTTCCGGATTCTCTTGAATGCCGCCATCAGTTCTCGCCTATACCACGAAGATTCCAATTAAAGAATCCAAGAGATATTCACTAGAGCCTTGGTTGCTTGTAGAACAAAGGTGGTTGTCAGTCACCTTTTTCATGGGTGAGAATGATGATGAGTGTCACAGATCATCACATTCATCAAGTTGAAGAACAAGTGATATCTTGGAACAAGAACAAGCGGAATTGAATGGAAGAACAACAGTAATTGCATTAATACTCGAGGTACAGCAGAGCTCCACACCTTAATCTATGGTGTGTAGAAACTCCACCGTTGAAAATACATAAGAACAAAAGTGATCATTGGTTTCGGCCCCAGAGAGGGAACCAGAAGAACCAAGAT
>NC_029775.3:82290063-82290445 GCF_000817695.3 Arachis duranensis | reverse complement strand
CGCCGGTTTGGTCCATCAAATCTTGGGCAAAGTATGGACTATCATATATTGCTGGAAAGCCCAGGATGTCTACTTTCCAACGCCGTTGAGAGCGCGCCAATTGGGCTTCTGTAGCTCCAGAAAATCCACTTCGAGTGCAGGGAGGTCAGAATCCAACAACATCTGCAGTCCTTTTCAGTCTCTGAATCAGATTTTTGCTCAGAACCTTCGATTTCAGCCAGAAAATACCTGAAATCACAGAAAAACACACAAACTCATAGTAAAGTCCAGAAAAGTGAATTTTAACTAAAAACTAATAAAAATATACTAAAAACTAACTAGATCATACTAAAAACATACTAAAAACAATGCCAAAAAGCATACAAATTATCCGCTCATCAAT
>NC_029775.3:82287505-82290045 GCF_000817695.3 Arachis duranensis | reverse complement strand
AAGCTAATGACATTAAAAGAGCGCTTGTTGGGAGGCAACCCAACCGTAGGTAACATTTCCTTGCTTTGCTTAGTTTACTTTCAATAATTTGGCATATGATTGCACTCTAAGTTTGGTGTTGCCATGCAACAATTTGAATTTCAATCTTCACTGGGTACTTGCGACATTCTAGATTGACAGTGGCACACTAAGTTTGGTGTTGCCACTTAACTTTCATGAAAAGTACCATGCCAACACCACTTATTAATGCAATCAAAATGTCTCTGTTTGTATCTCTTGTGTCCTTATTCTATCCTTAACCCTGCTTGCTGAAACATATGCATACTTACACTTCATTCTAAGACATTCATGATCCATCATGAACCCCATCACCGCTGTTTTAATTGTTGCTTGAGTATAAGCAATCATTCTATGTTTGGTGTGGGAAGGGGAAGAATAGGAGGAAAAGGGCAACAACAATGAAGATAAAATACAAGGTGGTAAAGTTCCTTTCTCCTCTTATTCATTTCCAGCACTTTAATTTGCATGATTGTCTTCAATGTTCTTTATATGGATGTGTGCTTGCTCCTTGTGAATAAGCATGTCAAATCTGTCTTTTAAACTTTTATTGATTAAGGCTGTGTTTTCTAGTCTGAATGTCATTACTGCATCCTTACTTTGCTTACTTGTATGCTTGTCCCTTTTGAATCAAATGAAAAGAGAATGAGTGTTTTATAAAAGACCAGAGTGGAGTTCATACTATGGAACAAGTTCATGAGTTTATGGTGTGGTCATAAGTTAGCTAAGTTGGTTCAACCACAAGGTGGGAAGACAACTATTTGTCCTGAATCATATGCTTTGAACACACCCCATGAGACTAACTAAATAACAAGATCCTAATAAGAAAAAGGGGAAAAGAAAAATGAAAGTGGAAAAATAAAAGAAAAAGAGTAAGCAATAAGGCTAGGCACCAATGGTTTTAATCTTGAAGCATGTGTCTGTGGTGTTCTTATGTGAGGGATTTACTTGGATGAATAAGCTCTTAGGGGTGCCTTATCACTTGGTAACTTGGGTTAACTAACTTGGGATTATCAGCTGAAAGTCCACTATCAAGAGTAACCCTCACTACAGAGCATTTAGTAACCCAAAGAGGTGCTGGACACCAAGGTCTCAAGAAAAGAAAATAAACAAACCATGTGCTTGTGGTGTGTATGTATGGGGGAGAGACTTGAGGAAGTAAGTTCGTAGGGGTGTTTCAACACCTAGCACCTTGAACCAACTGGTTCAGAAGTGTTAGCTGAAAGCTTATTTTAAAGAGTTGCCCCTTACAGAGCACTTAGCCTAAGAACACAAATAAGCCCTGAAATGACAACAAAAGGAGCAATGAATAAAAGTCTCATGGGATGCAATCACAGTGAGTATTCTAGCACATGATAAAGGTCTGAAAGCCAGGAATGAACCTAAGTTGCTATGCATGAAACCACCATAAAATCGGTGACATGACTTCCACAAGAATGACTCATTTCTCTTGGCATTCCATTCATCATTCTCTTGTTCCAGTACTTGCTTAGGGATAAGCAAGCTTTAAGTTTGGTGTTGTGATGCCAGGGCATCTTGGCCAGTTTCACTGACCTTTTCTTTACTGTTTTTAAGGTAGTTTCATGCATTTCCTTAGGAAATAAGCTAGTTTTGGGTAGATATTCACTTACACCTTGATTCAAGCATACATTGTGCATTTCACATGATTTCATGAGGATTTTGCAGGAATTTAATGACAAATTGTTTGTTGCATTACCCATGACTTGGACTAGAACTTTGATACACTCTATTGCTTGATTTCAGGACCAAAGGAAGCAAGGAAGAACCACTTAGCAGTCACGTTAATCTAATTAGCGTGGCCACTAACGTGGAATGGGAGGTAACTTGCAAAGTTAATGGGAAAAGTGATTGCCAATAACGCTCTGGAAGCCATCATTGCCCACGTTAAGAGTCACGTTAACTAAGTTAACGTGAACTCTAACGTGAAGAAGGGACTTTGAGCCAACGTTAGTGACACTTAACATTATCACTAACGTTGGCCAATGATCATAAGTGGCCACGTTAGAGTCCACGTTAAGTTAGTTAACGTGGCCTCTAACGTTAAAAGGGGGAAGGAAGCCAACGTTAGTGACACTCAACATTGTCACTAACGTTGGCTTAAGGTGCAATGTACCACGTTAACTCCCACGTTAACTTGGTTAACGTGGGAGCTAACGTAAGAGGCAAGGATGGTCGACAACGTTAGTGACACCCAACATTGTCACTAACGTTGGAAGCAACCACAAAACCCCAAGGAGCCACGTTAACTTTCACATTAACTTAGTTAACGTGGAAAGCTAACGTTGATGAGTGAAAGATGAGCCAACGTTAGTGACACTCAACATTGTCACTAATGTTGGGGATGGCTAAGAATGGCCATGTTAAAAGCCACGTTAACCTAGTTAACGTGGGACTCTAACGTGAGACATAGGGGCACACTAGAACGTTAGTGACAATGTTAAGTGTCACTAACGTTCTCGAAG
>NC_029775.3:82238040-82287246 GCF_000817695.3 Arachis duranensis | reverse complement strand
ACTTCAAAGCTCAAGCAAGCAAGCCCACAATTGTCAAACAATTAAGGCCACAAGAAGAATCTAGAATAGGAATTTTTATTTAAGTGTAATTTGCTTTTAATTTCATTTTGTAATTTAGGAGAGCCTATATAAAGGCCTTAGTTTTTACATTCAAGTCATTCTGGAATGGGGGATTGACGAGGGGTCTTCGAACTCCCTCCCCTCACACACTTTTCTTTCTCTTTCTTTTCTTTGTACTTTTCATTTTTATGAATTTTGAAGTTTCAATTTCAGTTTTAATCTTCATCTTTACTTTTATACACTTTCTTTCTTTTCCATTTTGTTAGAGCAATGACCAACTAACTCTTTTCATTGGGTTAGAGAGCTCTATTGTGATTCAACAGATTAAGTGTAGTTCTTATTCTTCTTCTTCTTCTATCTTTTCTCTTGATTTTGCTTGAAAGCTTTCGATCTTCATCCAATTGGGTAGTTATCTTGGAAAATAAGCTATTCATACTTGGATCTCTTCTGAACCTTGGAAGAGGAATGAAGAGATCATGCTAGAAATGCTTTCTCATGTTGCACCAAATTGGGTTTGGAAGGATATGTGACTATAATCCTCCAACACTTGATTTGGGAATGCATGTGGTATAATCAGTGACCATACTTCATCTCTTCTCATGAGCAATTGACCAAGGAATTGGCTATTGATCAAGATTTGAGAGATTGAATTACAAGTAATTGTAATTCGATCACTTAAGATTGCCAAGGAGATCAATGAATGATTGAGGAAGAGATGAGAATGAACTTAATCCGGAGGATTGCAATATCTCTTGATCCCAATGTTCATTTTATTTTTAGTTCTTACATTTACTTTTCTTGCCATTTTACTCCTCTGCACTTTATTGCTTTCTTTACTTTTCTGCCATTTACATTTCCTTGTTACCTATCACTCCAATATGATTCGTCTAACTAGGATAATCAATTAACCACTGATTGCTTAATCCGTTAATCTCTGTGGGATTCGACCTCACTCTATTGTGAGTTTTACTTGACAACAATTCGGTACACTTGCCGAAGGGAGATTTGTTGAGAGACAAGTTTCCACATGCATCAGAATAAAATATTTGAGAAAACAGTTAAGGTTTTAGAGTTATCAATTTTTGCGGATTTATTTTTCTTACTAACTATTTTAATCATGCAAGATTTAATTTCATGGCAAACTATATATGACTAAACCCTAATTCTTTAGACCTTCCTAGTCTCATCTAAAATTCATTAATTGCCAATTCCTTGGTCAATTAATTCCAATTAGAGGGTGATGATAAATTTCTAGTTTATATGCCAAAAAAATCCTAATTATCCACAAATAAGGGGATTATATGTCATGTATCCTGTTAAATACAAACAATTAAAAATTCAGTATAATATGTTTTCAAGCTGTTGTTCAAGTAAAAAGCTTTTCCAAGTTTTATAAGAACTCAATTAGAACATGGGTCATACTTCCGTTCCACCCATATTCATAAAATAAAGAGCGAAAACAATTATTGAAATATAAATCTAAACATGGATTAAATTAGAAAGATCAAACGAATAAATCCATACAAATAGACAGAGCTCCTAACCTTAACAATGGAAGATTAGTTGCTCATAGTTCAGAGAAGAAAAATAAGGGTTCTGGTAACAATGTGTGTATGTGTCTAAATGTATAGAGTTCCTTTTTATAACTAATCTTCATTATTTTAAAATCTAATTATCTAATATTAAAAATAATATCTTTTACTAAAAATTAAGATTTGAATTTAAATTTGAATTAATTAACAAATCTTCAGCTGATGGGTGGGGACCACTTGATTTGTCCATTCTGCAGCTTCTAATCTGTGTTTTCTGGGCTTAAAACTGAGTCAGAATGCGGCCAAAATCCACGCCAGCAATTTCTGTAAATTCTGCAGATTCGCGTACGTCACGCGTACACGTTGTTGGTCTTCTTCGCAAATCATGCGGCCGCGTCGCTGAGCAAATCTTCAAATCACGTGTACGTGTCGCCATGGATACTTCCAGATCACGCATACGCGTCAGGCACGCATGCGCGTCGTTCCTTGCAGCCATCTCCTTTGATTTTTGTGCTGCAAAAACTCCATCAAATACTATCGAATGCTACCTAAAATAAATAAATTTGCACAAAACTCAAAATAGCATCCATAATGGCTAAAATATAATTAATTCTTAATTAAACTTAGTAATTTAAGTGCAACTTCACTAGGAAAAGATAGAGAAGATGCTCACGCATCACCTATCAACTGTTAGGAGAGGCATAACATTGGTGGCAAGGAGAGTGCGAGTTGCTGTGACTTTTGAATGCAAAGATTCCTTGGGACGTGTTTCAAACAGCATTCTATAGGAAGTATTTCCCAGAGTCGATGAGAGAAACAAAGGAGTTAGAGCTTATGCAGCTAAGGCAAGGCTCGTTGTCTTTGGCCAAATACACTAGTAGGTTTGAGGAACTCAATGTAGGTTCTCTAGGGTGTGTCAAGGTGCACCAGAGTCCTATAAGAGTTGGAAGTGCATTAAATATTAAGAAGGCTTCATGGATAACATTATGACTGTTATGACTCCTTTGGAGATTTAGATCTTTTTCGAGTTTGTGAACAAGGCGAGGATTATTGAGGAGTGTACGAAGAAGGTGGCATCATCAAGAGATCCTAGAAGAGGAAACACTAACCGTGGACGTGGCAAGTACTTTCAGCCGAGGGATCAGAACTTCAAAAGGGGAGAACCACTTTTGATCCGTACCACCAGGTGAGAGAAAGAGATAATCAGAGTAAGACATCTCCGGATTTAACTTGTGATTGTTGTGGATGTTTTCATCCGAATGACTCGTGCAAGTTAGGTATAGGTGGTTGCTTCAATTGCGGGTTGCCTGGTCACATGGCGAGGGATTGTACTCGTGGGAGGAACACAAATGCGGGTCGGAATCAATACCAAGGGAAAGTGTTTGCTGTGAACGCCGATGATGCTGCTAAGACGGATCCTCTTATGAGAATTAACTATTTATTTGGTGCTAAAATGTTGGTTGCATTGTATGATACTAAAGCTTCGCATTCTTTCATTGCATTTAATGAGGTTGAGGAACTAGGGTTGAAAATGTCATAATTAGCTTTTGATTTTTATGTGCATACCCCGTATTAGATGGTTGTGACAAAGTTAGGTTGTAGGCAAGTATCTTTCAAGCTTGAGGATAGAGAGTTTGTTCATGATTTGATCTGTTTGCCAATGGTTGGGTTGGAGATGATTTTGGGGTTTGATTGGTTATCAAAGAACCAAGTATTGTTGGATTGCTTTGAACGATCGATTCGGTTTATGCTAGAAGGAGAAGAAGGATCAGTGATAGCTGAGGGTTATTACCTGAACTCTATGATGGTGAACTGTAATGGAGAAGAGTGTGACGGTTATATATTGTATGATACAAATGTGTTAGGTGATGAATATAGGTTATATCAAATTTCAGTAGTTAGGGAGTTTCCAGATGTGCTCCCTAAAGATATTCTTGAATTCCCACCTCAAAGGGAAGTTGAGTTTGCGATTGACTTGGTGCCGGGAGTAGGACCAGTGTCGATTGTGCTGTACCGAATGGCTCTGATAGAGCTGGCTGAACTTAAGACTCAGTTGAAAGAGCTTCTGAGCAAGAGGTTCATTCGACCGAATATATCTTTGTGGGGAGCGCCAGTTTTTCTGGTAAAGAAGAAAGATGGGGGAATGCGACTTTGTGTAGATTATAGACAGTTGAACAAAATGACTGTGAAGAACAAGTATCTGTTGCCAAGGATAGATGACTTGATGGATCAGTTGCAAGGAGTGGGAGTATTTTCAAAGATTGATTTAAGATCCGATTACCACCAGATAAGGATAAAGGAGGATGACATTCCGAAAACTCCGTTTACGACGCGCTATGGACACAACGAGTTTGCGGTGATATCCTTTGGGTTGACGAATGCACCTGATGTTTTCATGGGTTACATGAACAGAGTATTTCGTCCCTTTTTAGACAAATTCGTGGTGGTTTTCGTAGATGATATCTTAGTTTACTCAAAGACGGTGAAGGAGCATGAAGAACATCTAAGGATTGTGATACAAGTTCTGAAGGAGAGAAAATTGTATGCTAAGTTGTCCAAATACAAATTCTGGAAGGAGGAAGTGAAGTTATTAGGTCACGTGGTGAGTAAAAGAAGGATAGTAGTGGATCCTTCAAAGCTCGAGGCGGTGATGGAATGGGAAAGACCGACGATAGTAACTGAGGTTAGGAGCTTTTCAGGGTTAGCTGGATATTACAGAAGGTTTATTCATGGGTTTTCACAAATCACACTACCAATGACTAAGCTAACAAGGAAAGAGACACAGTTTGTGTGGACAGCAGAGTGTGAGGAGAGTTTTCAGACCTTGAAACTAAAGTTGGCTTTAGCGCCAGTTTTAATTCTACCTGAACCGCATGAACCATTTAAAGTATAATGTGATGCTTCTTTTAAGGGTTTGGGTTGCGTGTTAATGCAATACCCGGATGTAGTGGCTTACGCATCGCGTCAACTGAGATCACATGAGGTGAATTACCCAACTCATGACTTGGAATTGGCGGCGATTGTGTTTGCATTGAAGATTTTGAGGCATTACTTGTACGAGGCGAGGTTTAGAGTCTTTTCTGATCACAAGAGTCTTAAGTATATGTTTGATCAGAAAGAGCTCAATATGCGTCAGAGGAGGTGGATGGAGCTACTAAAAGATTATGCTTTTGAATTGAGCTATCACCCTAGGAAGGCTAATGTGGTAGCAGATGCTCTGAGTGGAAAGTCTTTGATTGTTGCTTGGATGAGGATCAAAGAAGAGGAGTTAGTAGATAAGTTTGCAAAACTCAAGCTGGATATTGGTGAAGTTGACAGACAAGCCTGTTTGAACCAATTGTGCATTTCAAGTACTTTTAAGTCAGAAATTCAGAAGGCTTAGCAAAATGAACAAGAACTTCAGCAACTATTTCAACCAATTAGCAAGAAGCGGCATGGAGAGTTTGTTAAGGATGATGAATGGTTCTAGAGGTATAAGGGGAGAATTTGTGTGCCAGATGATGGAAGTTTGAAGCAAGAGTCGCTGTTGAAAGCTCATAACAGCGGGTTTTCTATTCATCCAGGATGCACAAAACTGTACTATGATCTAAAGAAGATGTTCTGGTGGCCTGGGATGAAGGTTGATGTAGCTACAATTGTATCTAGGTATCTGACGTGTCAGAAGGTGAAGATAGAACACTAGAGACCGTCGAGGATGTTACAGCCACTTGGGATTCCTCAGTGGAAGTGGGAAGGAATTGCAATGGATTTTGTGACCAGTTTACCGAGGATTAGGTCGGGATTTGATGTAGTTTGGGTTATCGTGGATCGCTTAACCAAGTCCGCTCACTTTTTGCCTATTCGAGTGAACTACTTTATGGAGGAATTGGTGAGGTTGTACATCAAAGAGATTGTAAAATTTCACGGTGTTCCATCGAGCATAGTGTCGGTCTGTGATCCCCGATTCACATCAAGGTTTCGGGGAGCTTTCCAAAGAGCTTTCGGTACGAGGCTGTCTCAGTATGGCATATCGTCCGCAAATGGATGGACAGTTGGAAAGGACTATTCAAATGTTGGAGGATATGCTAAGGGCGTGTGTCTTGGATCAATCGGGAAGTTGGGACCGTTACATGCCACTGGTGGAGTTTGCGTACAATAACAGCTTTCATGAAAGTATTAGGATGGCTCCGTATGAGGCTTTGTATAGATGGAAGTGCCAGTCTCCACTGTGTTGGTATGAAGCTGGTGAATCAAGTGTATTGGGTCATGATTTGCTAGCAGAGATTACTGAAAAGATTAAGAAGATTCGAGCCAGGATTTTAACTGCACAGAGCCGACAGAAGAGCTATGCGGATCAGAGAAGGAAGCCGTTGGAGTTTGAAGTGGGCGAGCATGTATTTCTGATGGTTACTCCTACAATTGGGATTGGAAGGGCGATTGGAAGGGCATATCAAGTAGCTATGCTGCCGCTCCTGTGTCTAACTTACATGACGTATTCCACGTATCACAAATCCATAAGTACACGTTGGATACAACTCATGTGTTAGATCCTGAGTCAGTTGAGCTAAAGGAAAACTTAACTTTTCAAGTAACACTAGTGTGGATTGACGACCTCAGTGGGAATAAGTTGTGCAAAATGGATGTTCAGTTGGTCAAAGTTGCTTGGAAGAGAGCAGGAGTGGAAGAGCACACTTGGGAATTGGAGTCCGAGATGGGGAATGATTATCCTGAGCTATTCTCAGGTAATCACTAAATTTTGGGGATAAAATTTCTTATTTGGTGGGGAGAATGTAAGCACCGCGATTAATTAACTGTTTAATTAAATAATTAAAATTGCCCAAAATAGGTTCCAATAATTTAGAATGTTAATTAGAAAATATAAATATGAATTTTGGACTCAGTAGATTTCTCTAAGTTGGAAAATGTAATTTTCTGCAGAATATTACGTAAAACCATGTACTGGTAAATTAACCGGCAGTGCTGGCTTAAATCTGTCTGGTACTGTGTGAGAATGATAAAAATGGTAGAAAAGCTTAAGAAAATAATTAGAGTTGAAAATTGGGCACTAATTTTAAAGGTTTGGCCCAAAGTTTGGCCAAATAGGCCAAAAACGCTAACAGGTTGAACCGAACCCAAGTTGGGCCAAAACCCAGCATATAAAACCCCTCTTTAATGAGCATTCAGCTCATTCATTTCACAAAAAAAAAAAACAAACACACACAGCTGGGAATTGAGAGAGAGGAAGGAGAAGAAATACTATTCACTCATCTCTTCAATTGGCCATAACTTGAGCTACAGAGTTTCGATTTGCGTGCCATTTATGGCTACGCAAATTTCTGGTCGAGCCCGTCACTTCCAGTTTGGTATTATGGTGAGCTTCTCGAAAATCTCTGCCCAGGTTTTTGCCCTTGTGAAATTTGAATTTTAGGTTTTGATTTTGAGTAAAATTTTGTGTTTTGGTTATTTAGGTACTAACCATTAGTGAGGGATTGTTGGATTTTATGGTAAATTTCAGTGGACAAGGTAAGGTTTCTCAAGAACCCTTGTAAATTGATATATTATGAGTGTTAGTTTTTTATTTTTATGAAATATATGATGTTTGTTTGAGCATTGGTGATTGTTGGAGTTGCCTTGGATATTTGGAAGCATTTGGATTGGGATTATTTTCTTGATTTTGGTTGGAAGCTTGGTTTGGACTCAAATTTAGGTTTTGTGCATATTGAGAATCGGCCAAGGTATGCTTTCGATTTATAATATATAATATTTTTGGACACTTAGGCTAGCAGACCTTAGGATATGATTGAAGATTGTCTAATTTGATAATGTATGATGGCATTGTTGATTTTGATGAATTATGATGTTGAACTTTGAGATTGTTGTTGGTTATTGAAATGGAAATTGATAAAGAATTATGAAGCTTATTGTTGTTGATATATGTTGAGGTTAGGGAAATGATACTTTGAATGTAATAATTGAGAAATTGAGGAACGAAAATGAGGATTATTGGATGAAATTGGTGAAATGGCATGTTGGTAGGTTATGGAATGAATTGGAAGATATTTTAATATCATTTAGGTCGATTGAAACTGTTATTGTTGTAGGATATTTGGTATTGATTGTGAATTTTGGAAATTTGAGAACTTAGTTATTTTTGGTAAAAGTGGGATTTTGGTGAACTTTGACGGATCATAACTTGAGTCTCAAACCTTGAAATTAAATGAGCTTTGTTTTAAATTAAAGGTTGTTTTAAATGCTTTAAATTGATATAAAGTTTCAGAAAAATGGATTTATGTAGAGGAAGTTATGAATGTTTAAAGGTTGGTGTTTAAAAACTGAATTCTGCAACTTTGAAAATTTTCTAAGTCTAGGAAGGGTCACGTACGTGACACGGTGCATGCGACGAGACCAAACCATTCATGTTGGACATCTCACGTACGCGAGGCACTACATGCGTACGCAAACTATCAAAAATGCAACCTTTGCGTACGTGAACTTTAACACGCGACGTGAGAAACCTATTCGGGTTGGGCATCTCGCATACGCGAGCAGGGGGTTGCATGCGCGACCACCCCTTTTTCAACAACAAGCGTACGCAAGGCAGGGGATTGCGTACACGAAACCTCTGTTTGCTGAAAAATGATTTTTTTTGTTTTCAAGGGTTCTCCAACTTTCTAAATTTCCTTCAAATGTTGTGTAAAAGTACTATCTAATAATTAGGTTCTAATATTGCTAAAGATTAGTTAGTGACTTAATTTGGTGAAAATTTTATATGAATTTAGAAGACAGGGACTTAGGTTTTTGGAGCACTGAGGATGAGTACTGTATGGATGATGACATGATGAGCTGCAGGAATGTGATATTGATAATATTGTGATGAGTTTGGGACTCGAAGAATAATGATGAATTATTGAAAATGATCACTGAGGAATATAAATATACTATTTATTACTGAGATTGTTGAGACGTTATGCGCCTGGCAAGGACAAATGGTTAATCTCGCTTGTTGAGGTCATGGCGGCAGTGTAAGGACGGTTGGTCTATCCCGCTTACATTGAGATGTGAGGTCTGCGGCAGAATATTCCACTCGCATCCTTTCGGAATCACAAGAGTGTGTCAGGCACTATATTCCTGGACCATGTGCCGGACACCATATTCCTGGACCATGTGCCGGGCACGATATCCCTTGGGGTTCCCATTTATATTCGTGACTGAAAGGTGACATCTCCATAGAGATGTGTCGGGATGGCAGTTGAACCGACAATGTGATATCACAGCCAAATAGGACAGGCATTCATCATGTGCATCTTCTATCTGTTTGCTTGCTTTGCCGACTTGAATTGCTTGCCTAGTTGTATAACATGATTATTTGCTTCTTGAATTTCTTGATATACATGCTATACTTGTGCTTTACTTGCATTGTTATTACTTGTGTTTTCTACTGGGATTGAGTAGGTTCAGAAGGTGGTGGCAATGGGATTGCATGGCGGTTAGGCTGGCGATGGCTGTAGGATAGGAGAGAATTGCTAGAATAGAAATCCACTAAGTTAGATTTTCCTATTTCATTTTGGTTTTTAAAGTAATGGTTTTAATTTTAGTATGCTTTAAGTTGAGCCTCATGATTTCTAAGAAGCTCTAGGATTTTCTCTAGTGTCCTGGAGTCTTATATCTTATGTTACTGGGCATTGTTACCATACTGAGAACCTCTGGTTCTCATTTCATACCTTGTTGTTGTTTTTCAAATGTAGGTCATAACCCACCTCGGTGAGTTACGTGATGGTGACAAAGCAGAGGATCTTGATTATCTTTTGGAGAATTTTGATTACTTTTGCTTAGATTCTCTGACTTTTATATTTATATTTTTCCTTAGAGGCTAACCTTGGGAGAGATATTCTATAAGCTGCTTTAACTTTCAAAACTCTGTATGTCTGTATATAACTAGTTGGCCTAAACTCCGTGGGCTGAGGCTAGTTTCTTATGACTATTATATTCTCTTATATACTTATATTTGTTATCTTATATCTTTATCTTGTGCCTTAAGTTTGTAGCTTCGTATGAACATTTTGCGCTTTTGTAACTCTGTTTTTGTGCTTATTTCTTCATCGGCCTTCTAAAATTATTATTTCCTTCTATATATATTATTGTATAAGCCTTAGAATTGTCATAACCTCTGATTGACCTTTACTTTATGGAATGAGGTAAGGCTTAGGGTAATTAAGGTGTTACAGATGGCATATTGTTCTATTGTAAAATTGGAACAGCTTGCATAGAAATCATGCAGCTTTAAAAGAACTTATTTTCATAATTGACAATTTTAACTATTGTTGGTTTGCTATTTGCAATATTTCATACTTTAAATGTTCAATAAATATAGAAGTTATAAGAAGCTAACACTATACATATGATGTTTTCCAAGGGCTAATGACTTTGGCTAATTGGGTAATAGAACTGAGGAGCAAAGGAAATATCTAAAATAAGGGAAGCAATTAGAGTCAGAGTTCAAAAAATCTGTGTTCTACGAAGCACATTGTTCTGCTTGCATTGCAGAGCCTTGTGAAAATGATGGTACCATTTAAATTGAGAGGCTCTGGATTTGGGGACAAAATTCCATAATATGTATATAACTTTAGATAATTGTTCATAATATATTACTGATTCATCATTATCTTCGTTTGCTTGTTTTTTCCAAGGATCAAATCTTCCTAGATTATTTTGGGAGCCTTCAAACTTAATACGGTAAGTATAAAGTGTTTAAAGAGATTGATATAAACATTTCATCCATAAAAATCATGTAGGATTTATTGTATTTTCCCTTATTGTCTTATAATATGCTTACCTTCTATTTTTTTATTATTCATATGATCATACTTGCAGATTATTTGTGAAGTGTGTAGTGGAGTTGTCCATGTGGTTGCTTTATTCTAGGAAGGGCTACCACAAACTTAAGGTGATTCAATATCACATTTCTTAAAGATGACATGGTTATAGGCTTTTACCAAGTATTGAATATAGGAATATAAATTTGAGTGTTCATGTTCGATTTTTAATTTGTTTTATTCTATTTTCTTTGATCATCTGCTAATTTAGCTACTTGTTCTATTACATTTTGTTATAAAACTATCAGAAAGAAAAAAAAAGAATTGATGTTTGATACAGTTATTGTCAAGGTTTTTTATTATTTTTGGAGTGCATTAAAGTAAATGTAAAAGCAGATATCAGGATTTTTTGAATTTAATTTATCTATAGCCACACTTTTAAAGTGTGGCAATAGGTTCACTAGGCACACGACCTAAAAAGCATAGCCATATCTTTGACTATTGGCACGCTTTTGATGCCAGGGCATCTAGGCCAGTTTCACTGACCTTTTCTTTACTGTTTTAGGGTAGTTTCATGCATTTTTCCTAGTAAACAAGGCATGTTTTGGGTGAAAATACACTTACACCTTCATTCAAGCAACTATTGTGAAATTTGCATGATTTCATGAGATTTTTGCTAGAATTACATGATATTTTAGTGATGCATGATCTCATGATTTTGGCTAGAGCTTTGATGCACTTTAATTGCTTGATTTCAGGACAAATGAAGCATGGAAGAATCACGTTAGCATTCACGTTAACTTAGTTAACGTGACTCTAACGTGGGATGGCAATTGACTTGCAACGTTAATGAGAAAAGTGATCACCAATAATGCATGCGAAGCCATTTCATAGCCTACGTTAAGAGCCACGTTAACTAAGTTAACGTGGTACTTAACGTAGAAGGAAAGGAGGACTCCACGTTAATGAGAAACGTGAACTCCAATAACGTTTCTCCTCAACGTTAGTGGTAAAAGTGAACACCACTAACGTTGGGAAACTAGGCAATGCCCCACGTTAAGAGTCACATTAACTAAGTTAACGTGAACTCTAACGTGGACAAGGATCAACAATGCCAACGTTAGTGACACTCACTTTTTTCACTAACGTTGAATCATTTTCATTGCCTACGTTAACTCTCACGTTAAGATTGTTAACGTGAAAGTTAACGTGGAGTGGGGTTCAAGGAACCAACGTTAGTGACACTTACTTTTGTCACTAACGTTGGAAGATGGCTTCATTACTACGTTAAGAGCCACGTTAACTTAGTTAACGTGGACTCTAACATAGGGGATTAAGGCAAATAGAGCGTTAGTGACAAAGGTGAGTGTCACTAACGCTCTCGAAGGTGATAGAGACCCACGTTAAGAGCTACGTTAGCCAAGCTAACGTGAGATCTAACGTAGGGGCAAGAGGCAAGCAACGTTAATGGGAAAAGTGATTCCCATTAACGTTTGCGAAAAGGGGCACAAGCCAACATTAATGGGAAAAGTGAATCCCATTAACGTTGGCCAAGAATTGAGAAGGAACGTTAGAAGTCACGTTAAGACTTCTAACATTGAGAATAACGTGGGCATATAAGGGTGGAACGATAGTGGAAAAGGTGAATGCCACTAACGTTCTTGCACCCAGAAATGTATTCCACGATTAATCTCACTAAGTGCCTGAGCTTAATTCATATTTCTCTGCAAGCTAGGCCCACTAAAGATGAGAATTCCTTCAACTCAAAGTCCAAAGCCCACATCCAAGACTTGAAGAACTCACTAGAAGATCATGAAGAGTAGTATATATAGGAGTAGTTTTGAACTAGCTAGGGACTTTTGGCATTTTGGAGAACTACTCTCTGCATATTTACTTTTCTGTACTTCTATCATGGATTCCTCTTTTCTGCCATTTTTGATTCCTAGAGCTATGAACAACTAAACCCCTTTCATTGGGTTAGGGAGCTCTGCTGTAATTTGATGGATCAATATTAATTTTCATTCCTCTTCTATCTTTTCTCTTGATTTTACTAGAAAGCTTTCAATCTTAATTCAATTGGTTAGTTATATTGGAAAAGAAACTCTCCATAATTGGATCTCTTCAGAACCTTAGAAGAGGAATGAAGAGATCATGCTAGAATTGCTTTCTCATGCTGGACCAATTTGGGTTGGGATGGATATGTGACTATAATCCCCTCAATACTTGAATTGGGAAATGTATGTGGTATAATAAGTGACCATACTTCATCTCTTCTCATGAGCAATTGACCAAGGAATTGGCTATTGATCAAGATTTGAGAGATTGAATTACCAAGGAATTGGGATTCAATCACTTAAGATTGCCAAGGAGATCAATGAATGCATTGATTGAGGAAGAGATGAGAATGAACTTGATCCGGAGAATTGCAACATCTCCTAAACCCAATGATTCTCCCATTTCTGATCTTACCCATTCTCTTTAATTTCTGCCATTTACTTGTATGAACATTACCCCAATTCCCCATTTAAGATTCTGCACTTAAATTTCTGCTATTTACTTTCTAGTCATTTAAATTTCTGCATCTCAATCTAAATTCTGTTTTGCTCAACTAGCATATTCTTCTAACTAAAGTTGCTTGACCAATCATTCCTTGTGGGATTCGACCTCACTCTATAGTGAGTTTTTACTTGACGATAATTCGGTATACTTGCCGAAGGAAAATTTGTTGAGAGACAAGTTTCCATGCATCAGCTTTTCAAGCGTGACTGTATGTCCACCAGAGAGCATGCTTAGAAATCATGCTTATAAGGTTATACATACAGTCACGCTTTTAAAGCGTGGTAATAGTTAACAGCGTGGCAACAAAGTAAGTACGGTCATAGCTCAATAAAGGTGTGCTGATAGAGAAATCGGCATGCTAGCAGATGTGACTCCTGCAAAAGCGTGGCCATAGCTAAAAAAGTGTGGCCAAAAGTTATGGCTATGCTTTTTCTCACTTTTTGGCATACTTTAAAAGTGTGATGAAAGTTTGTTTTTCTTGTAGTGATAAGTTTTCTGATGAGAGAAAGACTTTTGTGGAAAATACTAAGCGTCGCCCATCAAGAATAGATACGAATCATCACTAGGAATGGTTACTTCAATATTAGTTAAAGGATGACACAAAAATAATAAATAATGAATTGGTATTTCATTATGTCCTATTTTAAACCCTTTGAATTACTACTAAAGATGCTTAACTAATTGTAATAGTAGCAAAATCCTTAAATATCGTTACTTTAAAATTTTTTCCCTAACCTAAATATTCCTATGTAAAAAACTCCATAAGTTTTATTAATTCAAATCACTTTCATTTGTATTTGTGTCTTTGTTTATAGGAAAAGTGCAGAAAAAATGGTTTAAATCATTCGAAGCAAGCTTACACACATATTATGGTTCCAAAACAATGGCAAGATAAAGACATGAAGAGGTAATCAATTTCTATTTTGTTTTAGATATTTCTTCATTTTTTGCAATATTCATTTGTTAGTTATATGTTTGTATCAATACGAATGTTGTTATAGGAGCAATTACAAAGAAAGCCCATTAATAGAGGAGAGATATGGAATATAGTTCATAAAAAGAAGGATAGCTCGTATATCCATAAAGATGCGTGTGTTGTTAGTGTAAGTATTGTTTTAAAATTTTCTACTTCAATTTTTGTATTTATATTACTAAATTTAGAATCATTATAATTCAATTCTGGTATGTCTGTAAGAAGCAATTATGAATATTGAGAGCTAAGATGAATCCTACAAGGAGCTTTCACAAAATGATTCTCTTGCACAAGTCCTTGGAAAGGAGCACCCAAGGCGACTTTTTGATGTAGATTTTGGACCATGCCCAATCCAACTTTTTGGTAATACTACACAATAATTAAATTCTGGTGTGCAAATTGAGGAATATCAAAAAATTATTGCAGAATTAAAAATAGATATAACAAAAGAGAAGATGACAAGATAGACGATGGAAAATCTTTGGAGATACCTAATCCAACAGTAAGGAGATAATTTGCCACCAAATGTTGCTACAGAGTTGGATTCTTTAAAGAGTGCACTGACTTTATTACGCGCATGGTCATCTTTTTCTAGCAATCATCACCTGCAATAAAAACCATGAATTTGAATCAATTGAAATAGATACTATAGATTTTTATTCGTTTTCGTCTTCGCCATTTATTTACCTAAATTATTTTTTTTTAATTTATAGGCAATGATGCACTTATGACAAATTGTTATTATTATTATTATTATTAGATAAATGAAACCAGCATAAAAAAAATGACACAAAATAAAAGATACAAAAAATATTAATTGTAACATATAATAAAAATTCAGTTAAACAAAAAAAAAACAAAAAAATAATTTTGGCAGTGGTTGC
Organism: Arachis duranensis; assembly: GCF_000817695.3. NCBI lineage: Eukaryota > Viridiplantae > Streptophyta > Magnoliopsida > Fabales > Fabaceae > Arachis > Arachis duranensis. The sequence goes on along the minus strand of NC_029775.3, from coordinate 82,272,446 downwards.
TAATTCGCCACAAAAGAATGATAAATTTTTAAAAGGCTATTGGCATTTTGCAACGGTTAGGTTAGGCAATTTTATTTACAAAAATAGCATCGGTTATAACTGCCGCGAAAAAATCCGCAGCAAAATTTTGATTTGCAACGGTTATTCCAACGGTTTGGAAAAACTGCCACTAAAGGTTTATCAGCACCTTATTTTGGAGTAGTTATCCAATCGCCGCTATCCATTTGGCAGCAGTTAAACACCGCCACTATCTGGCTCCAAAATCACCGCAATCTATTGGGATGTTTGTAGTTATTACAAATGAAAGGATATAGATAATTAAAATAAGAACAAAATTTGAAAGAAATTATACTATTACATTATTTTTGAAATATATATGGGTAACGTTATGGTGAAGAACAGTTTTTGATGAATAATTTAAATTCTTATTTTTTGTTTTGAAGAAAAATAATAAAAACAACATATACAATATGCACTCTATTAAAAAATTTAGGTACAATTTTTAACTGTCACCTAATTTCATTATTCACCAATAAAATTCCTTATTTATGATATCTAGAAAATATTTTTATAGTTAAACATGGAACATTTTGACACAAATATCAAAAATTGTCTATGAAGATAAGATGAGTTGGAAAATATTTTTAAGTTATTTAGACATTCAATGATTTAGTAAACAAACTATAACCTTAATATTTTGTAATTATATAAAGATTAAGGTATATTCTAAATAAAGATACAAGGAATTTCTGAGTAATACTATTGTAATCGACATATTCTTCTCTTTTCTTTAGTGCAATTCTTTGATTAAGATCCTAGAAGAAAAGCTCTAAACAAAAAATTATAATCAACAAACTGTCGAAATTCGATTTGACAAAAAAATTTAAAAAGAAACACGAGAAAATCAGTGGCATAATATATATCCATTTCATTAAGAAAAGAGTGAATACCTTTTCTGGCTCTTAACCATTTGCTCGTGGGATATGTCGCACCCCAATCATATCGAAACCCCTAAACGACCCCCATCCTGGATTAGAATTGGACCACTCAACTCCTGTAACCGGTTAGCAGTAGGTTGCCTATATAATGTGTCAGTTTGTGGGTGATGTGGTAATTGTTAGTGCCATGTCGCAATGGAGAATTGTTATAGAGATTAAATGACCCTCCCCCAAATACGAAACGTCTTTGCAGAGTCAATTGTGTATAAGAAATCCTGAACCCTTTGGTTTTCCAGTATTCTCCTTTGTTTACTCACACATTCATAGAGTTTTCCTAAAACTTTTTTTTCTTCCCTCGTTTCATTTCCCTCCAAAATATGGTGACAACGTTGCAAGTGGTGGTTGTTGATACGATTCGTTGAAGTTCATAAGGATCAACAAGGTTAGTTGTTAATTTCCTGCATTCTTACTTTCTTGTTTATGTTTTTATTGCTTTATGGTGAACTCATTTGATGAATTGATTGCATTGTTTTGATGAGTCATTTTTGTTTGAAACTGAGTTAACTACATGATTGTAATGACTTTGTGGATTCTGTGGTGACCTAGGATTTTGTGTATCGTTATCTATACAAGTTAGAATTAAAAATTATAAATAATTAGATTGTTCTATTTCTTTTACAAGGTGTTTTATGTTTATTGCTATCCTATCTTAAAATTTTGTTTAAACAGTTTAACTGATTTATTGTACAATGTTTGCAGATGTCCATTTTGTTGTTCTTGTATTCAATCATATTGGATGGTTCGAAAGAACTTCGAAGGGTGAGCTGTACTTTCTCCCAATGGATGTGGACTTCATTAATAAAAAGAATTTGGAAGAGTTATTCAGAGGACTTGGATATTTGGAGTATATGGTAATGTTCTAGCATGATCAAACTGCACCAGTGTTTGAGAGAGGTTGCATGTGCTCGCTGGTGACAAGCAAATAAATGATGTGACTTCACTCTGAGGAACAACTTGAAAGAATTCTTCTTATACTTTGAGAATCTGGTGGATTAGCCATGTAGTACTGAAGACAATGTGGTGGTGGAAGATGTTTTTGAAGAAGACTCTGTGAATGAGAATTCCTTTTTTGATGATGATCCTTTGGTAGAGATAGACTCAATTATCATCTTCATATGACTTCTATGAGAGTGCCGAGGATCAAGCTTATAAGATCCTCCTCTTGGGTATGAAAGTGATAGCAGTGAAGAATCATTAATATAACGTTCAAAGAGTGGACTAAAAATGATTTTTAAGAAAAAAGTTATGCGCGTTCGAAGTTGGGTGTGTAAAACTCGTTTTCTGCAACTTAACGGCTTTTTAAGGAATTTGGATGCATGCGTACGCGGACATGTCATGTGTATGCGAGTTTGGCAATTTTCACACTCATGCGTATGATTGAGCAGCCAGCCTTACACAAGTTGCATTTTTTGCGTTTTAAACCATTTCTCTGGCTTTTCAAACATCTATATCCCGAGAGTGTTGGGAACCCCCGATTCTAATTCTTTACATATATTTTTGTTTTCAGATGTAGGACGTGAGATACCACATTGAGCTTGCTGGAGACTCTTGGGACGTGAAGATATGCCTTTGGGATATTTGGTATTTACAATGTTGTATATGTGTGTGTGTATATATATAGTTTTCTCCATCTTGTACATAACTTACATTTTGTCCCTTTTAGAGTTTGATTTCAGAGAAACATGTTTTATATTTTTGTCCTTTAGTTAAAATCGGGTTCTATAAATATGTATATTTATACTCTGATTGGCCTTTGCTTTGTAGGTCGAGCTTGGAGCTTGTTAATTTTGTCTTAGGAACTCTAATCTTATATATATATATATATTATCCTTTCTGTTTGATCTTATCTACCTTTATGCATTGACCCGGTCGAGAGTGATGTGCTTTTCTGTTGGCCACCTCTGACTTACATCCTAAGCATAAAGCTCTGTGGGATAGGTTATTACAGTTAAGACCTCAAAGGAGGAAAAAGGAATATAAACCAAAGTCACCAATCAACATGGAAAGAATGAAGTTATCAAGGAGATACACTGGGGCAAGGAGGAAGAAGCATGTTTTAAATGGTGAGAATGAGAGTGGAGATGGCAGTGGAAATGGCAGTGGGCCTGATAGTGGACTCAACATGAATAAGAGTAGAGGGACTGGATTAGGCCAATCCCAATGCATTGAATCTGATAATGCACCTAAAGAGAATACTATGGGAGGCCCAATGTAAAACCCGAAAAACTAGTAAATAATTAGCTAATAAATTAATTATTAATCTAAGAAATTAGAAAATAAAATTTTATAGTTTAATGTGGTAGAACTACTTAAAATAAAAATTTTGACAATAATTTTAAAGAATTTAGCCCAAGATTGGGCTGAACCAGTCGAGTCGGGCCCAAACCGAACCCGTGGACCCAACCCACTCACTTAATAAAGTGAGTTCAGATCCTTCTCTCCCCATTTTGCATGCTAAACACGCTGAAGCAGCCATGGGAGAAGAAAGAAGAAGCAAACTGTTCCGAGGGTTACCTGAAACTGTAGGTTGATCTCGGACGAGATCTCCTATGCTGGTCGGAGCTGACGTGTCCGACTGTGCTGGACCTGGTGACGGTGCTGATCCTTCGTCCCCGGAGGGTGGGGGGTACCTGCAAGGGACTCCGATGCTTAAGTTAGCAAGGGTATTAAGCAGGTATTGAGTAGAATCAGAGTATGAGTTATACCTGGGTGCTCCAGTGTATTTATAATGGTGTAGAGAGACCTTCCTTAAATAAGATAAGTTAGTTATCTTATCTTATCTTTATCTTTGAGTGAGGTCATCTTATCTTTAAGGGAACCGCCTTCATCTCTATAGGCTTGGGCTGCCCTTGGATTTGGGTCGTGTTCCTCAGTATGGGCCGTTTATTGGGCTTTCCTGGTAGTTTGGCCGAACTTTTTGAGAAGAGGTCGGATTGTCCTGACCTGAAGAGGTCGGTCCCTTTGTTGGTAGAACATCCCAGGTCGGATAGCTCGACCCAAGGTATGAACAGTGCCCCTGCTCGAGCTCGGTCTTCCTTTTGAGGTTGAGTCTTTTAGTTTTAGGACTTCGATCCTTCTCGGGTGAACCCGAACTCGAGCATTTTGTCGATTTTATCTTTGTAGAGTTCCTTTTTGAATGCGGAACGTTTCTGTTCCGTTTCCGCTGAAAGCGCGCGCTTTAGCATTAGTGTCCTGGCCTTGGGAATGCGTGAGGGTTTTTAATGCCCTCATTAATTGGTTTTTGATGCTCTGTTTCTTTTGGCCTTTATTTTGAATTTCACTCTCAAGAAACGTTTTTCTTCTTCTCTTACTTTTTGCTGTAACTTCCCTTTTTCTTCTCTCCTTTTGTTTTCATCTGAAAACTTGCATTTTTTTGCGTTTCTCCTTGCAACGTTGTTTGGCAATCGTAAGTTCTTTCTTTTACTTTATGACGGCAATTTCTGGCTTCTTCATCTTCAACCTCCTTCTGCATTCTTCTACTTTTCCAGGTTGGTTTTGCTTTTTCTTTCGTCGTCTATTTTACTGCTTTGTATTTGATTTTTTTATGAAGTTTTGATTCTGACTGAGTTCATATTGGAAAGCTTGAATCTTTGTATATTATCACGCTCTGTTTATCACTATGATGCATGTTTTCTGGTTTTCCTTTTGACCTTATGTATGCTTCTGGGTGTATTTTTCTGGTTTGGCTCTTTTAGGGCTTCGTATGCTACTGCTGATTTCTGAACTGTTGTTTTTAAGAAGGTTGCTCCTTTTGATGGGTTTTGTCCTGTTGATTGCTTTTCTTTGATAGAGATTGCTCCGTAAAAGAACTTTTTCTTTTGGTGGCTCGTTTGATTTTCCTCGCATTTGTTTTTCTTTTTAGGATGTTGCTTTCTGAGAAAGGGTTTCTTTTTGTTCTTGCTGTGAGTTTTTTGTTGGGATGTTAACCTTGTAGATTTTCCTGAATCTTTGTTCCCTGATTGCCTCCAAAGGATGCCCCTGAACCTTCTTGGTGTGGGTCCTGGGGTTTTTTTTTTTTTGCTGTTTGTGCTGTGTTTGGACTGTGATGGATTGTGCTGGCTGAGTTGTTTTGACTTCGTCCGAGATATTTTTAGTAATCCACTCTCCTTTTCTTATTTGTAGGACTAGTTGGCTATGTCTTCTCGCAAAAATATTGTAGAGACATCCTCTAAGGTTCCTGAGGGTATGTCCGATTGGTTGGACTCCCTTGTTTTGATGTGTGTTTCTGTGGTGAATGTTGAATTCTGTGTAGAGCTTAGGAAACATCACCGTCTCTGTAAGAGTAGAGATCATGAGAAGAATTATGAGTTGGTGGCACCTGACTCCGAGGAGAGGGTTTGCTTCCCTGTCCTGACCCAGGGGGAGCGCCTTTTCTTTTATGCTTATGACTATTTCTTCAGCCAGTTGGACATCACCTTTCCCTTTACCTCGTTTGAGACCGATTTATTGTGGTCGTGTAATGTAGCTCCGTCCCAACTTCATCCAAACTCCTGGGGCTTTATTAAGATTTTTTAACTTTTTTGTCGAGAATTGAATGTTATCCCTTCTCAAACTCTTTTCTTTTATTTGTTTGTTTTAACTAAGCCCGAAATTTCTTCAAAACAGAAAGCCTCGTGGGTTTCTTTTAGATCTGCACAAGGACATAAGGTTTTTACCATGTATGACGAGTCCTTTAGGGACTTCAAGAATTATTTTTTCAAGGTTCGAGTTGTTGAGGGAGCTCGTCCCTTTTTTCTGGAAGCGAATGGGGAGCCATCCTTCCTTTTACATTGGCAGCAGAATGTGGTAGTATCCCGATATATATATGGAAAATGCTTGATGAGATCGAACAGGCCTTTGTGACGGTTTTGGAGGATCTTTGGGGGGAACCTCCTCATTTGGATACCAAAAAATGTTTGGGAGACCCCTCCCTTGTCCAAGATATATTGGGTATTACTTGATATATACTATTTCTTGTTTTTTGCTTTTCTCCTTTCTTCCCAGTCTGTAAAACTGTTGTTTTTCATTTTTTCAGGGATGGCCAAGAATAATGATGCAATGAAGGCCTTCAAAAAGGCGAGAAAGGCTACTGCAGCTCAAAACACCTCGGCCCGGGTGGATGGAGAATGGTCCTCTCAGGTCCCATTGAAGCCGTCTGTGTCGAGTTCTCCTGGCCCGAGGAGAATGATCCCTACTTCTCGGGTTTGTTTAGTGGATCCCCTACAATCTTCTACTGCTGCTGTGGTTTCTTCTTTGGCTGTCCCTCCACCCAAAAGACCTCGAACCGTTGAATCTTTCAATCTGGATGCCCCGGATTTTGACCCCATTGGCTTTGTCGACTAGCAGATCGCTCCTTATGGTGCCTTCTCTATGGATGATGTTTCTCTCCTTCATCACTTAGATTTTATAACTCGAAGCAGTGTTAAGATGGCTCATATGGGAGCTGCTCTGTATCGAACTGCTCAAAATCATCCTCTGCATGCTACCAAAGCTTTTATGGAGGAAGCTAAGCGAGAGTTCAATCGAATGAAGGGTCTGAAGGAGGAGCTCGAAGTGGAGGTGACTAAACTGAAAAAGGAGCTGGAAGGGGAGAAGGCCAACTCTCTTGCCTTGGCGGCTTCTGTGCAGTTGGCTGAGGATACGGCACTGAAGCACAAAGACAGCTATGTCACGACTTACCGAGAAGTGATGCATCTCAGAGGGGAGTTAGAGTCGTTCCGGGTTGATTATTCTGAGCTCCAGGGTCACCTTGTGGGCAGCGTAACTGCTGCTTATAAGAACCTGAAGGAGCATGTTCAGGTTCTTGCCCCGGAGGTCGACCTTGCTTTATTTAGTTTGGATAATATTGTGAAGGATGGTAAGATCATCCCCGATGATCCTGATGATGACGACGTTGAGCCTCCCTCTGAGCCTGTTGCCAAAGCTTCTTTTGTGTCAGCTTCTTCAGCTCCTGCTCGTCCCGAATTAGATCCTGATTGCCAGATATTGAATCGGGATGACGGGACAGTGGATGCAGTGCCTCTCCAGACTCGCCCTCCTTTACCCTGTACTGATGCTGCCGAGAAGCCTTCGGGTGTTTAACTAATTTCTGTAATTACTTGTGTAGATAGCCCAGCTTGTGGGCTTTTGGACTCTTTATTTTGCTGACTTTTGATACTTTTTAAGTTGCCGGTTTAGCAACTTTATTTTGATAAACATAGTAGTTTCCAGGCTTTGTGGGCTGAACTTGGTGGCCTCTGAAGCTGGCTATTATTATAACTTTTTTTATATCATGTTTGTCTGCACTTGTCTTGGTGTCTTCATAGGCTTTGGGAGTGTTGGAACTCTGTCTGACATGATCGGCTTGATTCCTTTACTTGATGCTATTTTTCAGCAATTCATTTTGTTTGAACTTTGTTCAGGTCTTCATTAGGAATTATAATGCTGAGGTTGCCGACTTCTTCATGTCATTTTTTGTCCGAAGAGTTGTTAGTGACCCTCTTTTTGGGGTTTTGTAGAGTTAAGTTTTGGGCTGGCTTCGTCTCGTCGGGCCACGTCGAGTTACTTTGTAATCCTGTTTCTTGGACTTTTGTTCAGGTCTCTTTCAGGGATTACCTTTGTAGCTTTATATTTTGGGCCGACTTTGTCATGTCGAGCCCTGTCGAGTTACTTGGTAATCCTCTTTCTTGGACCTTGTTCATGTCTCTTTCAGGGATTATCTTTGTAACTTTATATTTTAGGCCGACTTTGTCATGTCGGGCCCTGTCGAGTTACTTGGTAATCCTCTTTCTTGGACCTTGTTCAGGTCTCTTTCAGGGATTACCTTTGTAGCTTTATATTTTGGGCCGACTTTGTTATGTCGGGCCCTGTCGAGTTACTTGGTAATCCTCTTTCTTGGACCTTGTTCAGGTCTCTTTCAGGGATTACCTTTGTAGCTTTATATTTTGGGCCGACTTTGTTATGTCGGGCCCTGTCGAGTTACTTGGTAATCCTCTTTCTTGAACCTTGTTCAGGTCTCTTTCAGGGATTACCTTCGTAACTTTATCGTGGGAGTCCGACTTCAACATGTCGGACATTTCTAAGTTATAGTAATCCTCTTTTATAGGGCTTTACTTATAACTTTGGTTATTGTGGCTGGTCTGACTTCTTTATGTCGGCCAGTCTTTAAGTTATTTTATAGCAATCCATTTTATTAGGACCTCGTCAGGTCCTTTCTATGGATCACTTTCTATAACTTCTTGCATTATTCTATTTTCATCTTTGCCGATTTTGTAGAGTTTGGGTTTTAACCCTCGTTTGGTCGACCTTTTAATGAATTTGGCTTTCATCTTTGGTCTTTATCGCGATTGTGCAGTGAATTTGATTTTCACTTTCTGTCGATCTGTAGCTTTATAATCGGATGATGAATGTTTCAGAATAATGCGGCTTGAGCATTTGTAGAAAATCTGAACAGATTTTATTAAAAGAAAATGCAAATATATACATGCGGGGGTTAATTTCCTAAGTCGGGTGATTTGTAGTTCTTGGCTTGGTGCCTCGTTAAAAAACCTTTTCAGGAAAAAGAGTGCGCCTTGTCCAAGGTCTTTTATCATCCCTAACTATAGTACCTTCTTAGGTTGCAAGCGTGCCATGACCTAGGAAGCTCTCGCCCGTCGAGTTCAGAAAGCCTGTAGTAGCTCTTTCCCAGCACTTCTATGACTCGGTAGGGTCCTTTCCAGTTTGTTGCCAGCTTTCCTTCTCCAGGTCGAGTTGTTCCGATATTGTTTCGGATTAGGATGAGGTCGTCCCAGCAAAGGCCCACTGTATTACCTTTTGATTGTATCTGGAAGCCATTCGTCGTTTCAATGCCTCTTCCCTTATCCGAGCTCTTTCTCAGATTTCCAGAAGTAGGTTGAGCTCTTCCCTTTGAAGTTGGGAGTTGGCTTCTTCGCTATAGTGGATCACTTTGGGTGATCCTTCTTCGACCTCCACTGGGATCATTGCCTCTATTCCATAAGCTAATCGGAAAGGTGACTCCTTTGTGGTGGAATGTGGAGTTGTTCGATATGCCCATAGGACTTGCGGGAGCTCTTTAGCCCAGGCTCCCTTTGCATCTTGTAATCTCCATTTTAACCGGGCTAATATGACTTTGTTGGCAGCTTTAGCTTGTCCATTGGCTTGGGGGCGTTCAACAGAAGTGAATTGTTGTTTTATATTCAACTCGGCCGCTAGCTTTCTGAAGCATGCATCTGTGAACTGAGTACCATTGTCTCTGGTGATGGAGTATGGAACCCCAAACCTTGTGACGATGTTTCTATATAGGAATTTTTGACTTCTTTGAGCAGTGGCGTTAGCGAGGGGTTCTGCCTCAATCCTCTTTGGAAAGTAGTCTATTCCCACTATGAGAAATTTGACTTGTCCCGATCCTTGAGGAAAGGGTCCGAGAAGATCGAGTCCCCATTTTGCGAATGGCTAAGGTGAGGTCACACTGATGAGTTCGTCTGGCAGGGTGATGTGAAAGTTGGCATGTTTCTGACATGATGAACATGTCTTTACAAATTCTATGGCTTCTTTTTGTAGAGTTGGCCAATAAAATCCTGCCCGAAGTACTTTTTTGGTAAGTGCCTGCGCTCTGAGGTGATTGCCACAAATGCCACTGTATACTTCTTCTAGGACTTCCTTTGTGTTGGAAGTCGGCACGCATTTTAGCAGTGGTATTGAAATCCCTCTTTTGTATAGAGTATTATTTATGATAGTGTAGTATTGTGCCTCCTGTTTCGACCTCTTTGCCTCCTTTTCTTCTTGGGGAGTGCTTCTGTTTTGTGGTAGTTAATTATGGGAGTCATCCATCCTTGATCCTGACCTGTTACGGTCATGACTTTTTCTTCTTCTGAGATTAATGGATTTTGTAGAATTTCTTGGATGAGGCTTCTATTGTTGTCCCCTGGTTTGGTGCTGGCTAGTTTTGAGAGTGCGTCAGCTCGGGTATTCTGCTCTCGGGGTATGTGACGAATCTCATATTCTCTGAGTTATCTGAGCTGTTCCCTGGTTTTGTCCAAGTAATTTTTCATAGTGGCGTCTTTGGCTTGGTAGCTTCCTGCTATTTGTGAAGTAACTACCTGTGAGTCGCTGAAGATGATAAGTTTTTGAGCTACAACCTCCTTAGCCAGCTTTAAACCAGCTAGTAGTGCCTCATATTCCGCTTGATTGTTTGAGGTAGGGAACCCGAATTTGAGGGAGAGTTAGATTTGGGTTCCCTAGTCACTTTCAATTATCACACCCGCGCCACTTCCCGTTTTATTTAAGGAACCGTCCACGTAGAGATTCCATTCTGTGGGGATTTCCGGTGTGTCCGTGAATTCCGCAATAAATTTGGCCAGGTATTGTGACTTGATGGCCGTCTGAGCTTCGTATTGAAGATCAAATTTTGACAACTCGGCTGCCTATTGCAAGATTCTTCCCGCCAGGTCTGTTTTCTATAAGATCCCTTTTATGGGATGGTTGGTCCGAATTTTAATGGTGTGGGCCTGGAAGTATGGGCGAAGTCGTCGGGATGTTAGTATGAGAGCGTAAGCAAACTTTTTTATTTTCTGGTAGTTCAGCTCGGATCCTTATAATGCTTTGCTAATGAAGTAGTTTGCTTTTGGGGTTAAGAAGGAAGTTTTTTCTTGGTCAGGTGGATACATTGGGATTTGATTGTATCCTGAATATGCGTCCATGAACGAGAGGTATTTATATCCGGAGGAGGCATCGACAAGTGCGTCGATACTTGGGAGTGGATAAGGATCTTTTGGGCAGGCTTTGTTGAGGTTAGTGTAGTCGGTGAACATTCACTACTTCCCGTTTGATTTTTTCACCAAGACGATGTTAGCTAGCCATAGTGGGTATTTGACTTCTCTTATGAATCCTGCCTCCAATAGAGCTTGTATCTGCTCTTCCACAGCATGAGAGTGCTCTGGTTCTAGCTTTCTGCGTCTCTGTTGCACTGGCCGAAATCCTGGGTAGACTGCTAGTTTGTGGCACGTTAACTTGGGGTCTATGCCTGGCATGTTTGCGGCCTTCCACGCAAAGAGATCGACGTTATCTCATAAGAACTGTATAAGCGATTCTTTTATGTCTTCACGTAGAATTGTGCCGATACTGGTCGTTTGGTCCGGGGTATCCCCAATCTGGACTTTCTCTATTCCGCCTTCAGGTTGTGGGCGGAGTTCTTTCCGCCTCTGAACTGCACCGAGCTCGATTGTGTGGAATTCTTTTCCTCCACTTCTGAGGTCTAGACTTTCATTGTACAGCGGCGCGTCGTCTTCTGATATGCTTTTATTGAAGCTATCTCTTCTGGGGTTGGGAATTTCATGCATAGATGTGGAGTTGATACTATTGCACAAGTTGATTTAATGTTGTCCGGCCTATTAAGGCGTTATAGGCTGAGCCTACATCGACCACGATGTAATCTATCTTGAGTGTTCTCGACTGGTTTCCCTTTCCAAAGGTTGTGTGCAATAAGATGTATCCCAGTGGTTGAACCGTGGTGTCTCCTAGTCCGAACAGGCAGTTTGGATATTCTCCGAGTTCTTTTTCTTCCAAACCGAACTTGTCGAAGGCAGTTTTGAACAAGATGTCGGCGGAACTCCCTTGGTCTATCAGTGTGCGGTGGAGGTTTGCATTCGCCAGTATAATAGTGATGACCATGGTATCGTCGTGTCCTGAGATTATACCAGATGCATCTTCTTTGGTGAAGGTAATTGGGGGAATGTCGGGTGCTTCCTCCTTCCCTTCGACATGATATACCTCTTTAAGATATCTTTTGCAAGATGATTTGGAGACTCCTCCTCCCACAAATCCGCCGTGTATCATGTGGACGTGTCTTTCTGGTGTACGGGGTGACTTCTCGGTTCGTCCGATATCTTCTTCCCTTCTTCTTTTTCTTTACTCATCGTCCTGGGTGGCCAGTAACCGATCTAGCTTCCCCTCTCTTGCTAATTTTTGATGACATTTTTTAAGTCAAAATATTCATTGGTGGAATGTCTGCAGATTCGATGGTATTCACAATATTCAGCCCGATTTTCTCCTCCTTTTTTGCCTTTGAGTGGTGGTGGACGAAATTGTGATCATCAGCAATAGCTCAAAAGACTTGGTGCTCTCAAACATAAATCACACTTTGTCACAACTCCACACAACTAACCAGCAAGTGTACTGGGTCGTCCAGGTAATACCTTACGTGAGTAAGGGTCGATCCCACAAAGATTGTTGGTATGAAGCAAGCTATGGTCATCTTGTAAATCCCAGTCAGGCGGATTCAACTATATTAAGAGATTATTGGATTTTCGAATAATAATAATAAATTTAAACAGAAAATAAAGATAGAGTTACTTATGTAATTCAATGATGGGAATTTCAGATAAGTGTATGAAGATGCTGTGTTCCTTCCGAATCTCTGCTTTCCTACTGCTTTTATCCAATCTTTGTCACTCCTTTCTATGGCAACCTGTATGTAAGGCATCACCGTTGTCAATGGCTACATCCCATCCTCTCAGTGAAAATGGTCCAAATGCTCTGTCACAGCACGGCTAATCATCTGTCGGTTCTTGATCATGTTGGAATAGAATCCCTTGATTCTTTTGCGTTTGTCATCATGCCAAGCAATCGCGAGTCTAACGCTCATCACAGTCATTCAATTCCGGAATCCTACTCCGAATACCACAGACAAGGTTAGACTTTCTTGATTCCCATGAATGCCGCCATCAATTCTAGCTTATACCACGAAGATTCTGATTAAGGAATCCAAGAGATATGCGCCCGGTCTAAGGTAGAACGGAAGTGGTTGTCAGTCATACGTTCACAGGTGAGAATGATGATGAGTGTCATATATCATCACATTCATCATGTTGAAGTGCAACGAATATCTTAGAATAAGAATAAGTCGAATTGAATAGAAAATAGTAGTAATTGCATTAAAACTTAAGGTACAGCAGAGCTCCACACCCTTAATCTATGGTGTGTAAAAGCTCCACCGTTGAAAATACATAAGTGATGAAGGTCCAGGCATGGCCGAATGGCCAGCCCCCATGAAAGACCGAATGGTCAAAAGAACTAGATAGTCCAAGACATCTAATAAACTAGTAAAACGTTCTATTTATACTAAACTAGCTACTAAGGTTTACAGAAGTAAATAATTGATGCATAAATTCACTTTCGGGGCCCACTTGGTGTGTGCTTAGGCTGAGCTTGATCTATCCACGAGCTGAGGCTTCTATTGGAGTTGAATGCCAAGTTGTAACATGTTTTGGGCGTTCAACTCTGGTTCGTGACGTGTTTCTGGCGTTTGACTCCAGAATGCAGCATGGAACTGGCGTTGAGCACCTGTTTACGTCATCTAATTACGAATAAAGTATGAACTATTATATATTGATGGAAAGCTCTGGATGTCTACTTTCCAACGCCATTGAGATCGCGCCATTTGGAGTTTTGTAGCTCCAGAAAATCTATTTTGAGTGCAGGGAGGTCAGATTCCAACAGCATCAGCAGTCCTTTATCAGCCTCCTATCAGAGTTTTGCTCAGGTCCCTCAATTTCAGCCAAAAAATACCTGAAATCACATAAAAACACACAAACTCATAGTGAAGTCCAGAAATGTGAATTTAGCATAAAAACTAATGAAAACATCCCTAAAAGTAACTAGATCATACTAAAAACTACCTAAAAACAATGCCAAAAAGCGTATAAATTATCCGCTCATCACAACACCAAACATAAATTGTTGCTTGTCCCCAAGCAACTGAAGATCAATTAGGATAAAAAGAAGAGAATATACTATAAATCCCAAAATATCAATGAATATTAGTTCTAATTAGATAAGCGGGACTTGTAGCTTTTTGCTTCTGAACAGTTTTGGCATCTCACTTTTTCCTTTGAAGTTTAGAATGATTGGCTTCTATAGGAACTTAGAATTTCAGTTAGTGTTATTGATTCTCCTAGTTAAGTTTGTTGATTCTTGAACACATCTACTTTTATGAGTCTTGGCCATGGCCCTAAGCATTTTGTTTTTCAGTATTACCACCGGATACATAAATGCCACAGACACATGACTCGGTGAACCTTTTCAGATTGTGACTCAGCTTTGCTAGAGTCCCCAGTTAGAGGTGTCCAGCGCTCTTAAGCACACTCTTTTTGCTTTAGATCACGACTTTAACCACTTAGTCTCAAGCTTTTCACTTGAACCTGCATGCCACAAGCACATGGTTAGGGACAGCTTGATTTAGCCGATTAGGCCTGGATTTTATTTCCTTGGGCCCTCCTATCCATTGATGCTCAAAGCCTTGGATCCTTTTTACCATTTCCTTTTGGTTTTAAGGGCTATTGGCTTTTTCTGCTTGCTTTTTTTCGCAAGCTTTTGCTATTCACTGCTTTTTCTTGCTTCAAGAATCAATTTTATGATTTTTCAGATCATCAATAACATTTCTCTTTTTCATCATTCTTTCAAGATCCAATAATTTTAACATTCAAAAATAACAAGATCAAAAATATGAACTGTTTAAGCATACATTCAGAAAACAAAAAGTATTGTCACCACATCAATATAATTAAACTAAATTCAAGGACAATTTTTGAAATTTATGTACTTCTTGTTCTTTTGAATTAAAAACATTTTTTATTTAAGAGAGGTGAAGGATTTATGGAATTTATTCATAGCTTTAAGACATAGTTACTACATACTAATGATCATGAAGTAGAGACATAAAACATAGATAAAAACAAAAAATAGAAAAATAAGAACAAGGAATGAATCTACCTTAGTGACGTCTTCTTCTTAAAGGACCAATGATGCCCTTAAGCTCTTCTATGTCCCTTCCTTGCCTTTGTTGCTCCTCCCTCATTGCTCTTTGATCTTCTCTAATTTCATGGAGAATGATGGAGCGCTCTTGATGTTCCACCCTTAATTGATCCACATTGTAACTCAAATCTTCTAAGGAAGTGTTGAGTTGTTCCCAATAGTTGTTGGGAGGAAAGTGCATCCCTTGAGGCATCTCTGGGATTTCTTGGTGATGAGCTTCCTCATGCGTCTCTTGGGTTCCATGAGTGGGCTCTCTTGTTTGCTCCATCCTTTTCTTAGTGATGGGCTTGTCCTCCTCAATGGGGATGTCTCCTTCTATGATGATTCCAGCTGAGTAACATAGATGGCAAATAAGATGAGGAAAAGCTAGCCTTGCCAAAGTAGAGGACTTATCGGCTATTTTGTAGAATTCAAGAGAGATGACTTCATGAATTTCTACTTCCTCTCCAATCATGATGCTATGGATCATGATGGCCCGATCCACAGCAACTTCAGATCGGTTGCTAGTGGGGATGAGGGAGCGTTGGATGAACTCCAATCATCCTCTAGCCACAGGCTTGAGGTCCAGTCTTCTTAGTTGAACCAGCTTGCCTTTGGAGTCTCTTTTCCGTTGAGCTCCTTCAACACATATGTCCCTAAGGACTTGGTCCAACCTTTGATCAAAGTTGACCCTTCTTGTGTAGGGGTGTGCATCTCCTTGCATCATGGGCAAGTTGAACGCCAACTCACATTTTTCGGACTAAAATCTAAGTATTTCCCCCGAACCATTGTAAGATAATTTTTGGGTTTGGGTTCTTACTTTGATCATGGTTCCTAGTGATCCATGCATTGGCATAGAACTCTTGAACCATTAAGATTTCGACTTGTTGGATGGGGTTGGTTAGAACTTCCCAACATCTTCTTTGGACCTCATGTCGGATCTCCGGATACTCATTTTTCTTGAGTTTGAAAAGGACCTCGGGATCACCTTCTTCTTGGCCACAACATCATAGAAGTGGTCTTGATGGGCTTTGGAGATGAATCTCTCCATCTCTCATGACTCAGAGGTAGAAGCTTTTATCTTTCCTTTCCCTTTTCTAGAGGATTCTCCGGCTTTAGGTGCCATCAATGGTAATGGAAAAACAAAAAGCTTATGCTTTTACCACACCAAACTTAAAATTTTGCTCGCCTCAAGCAAGAGAAGAAATAAAAGAAGAAGAAGAAGAGAAAAGATGGAGGAGAGTAAGGGAGGTGTATTCGGCCAAGGTGTAGAAGAGGGGGTTGTGTTGTGCCATGCAATTCTGGCGTTTAAACACCGAAGTGATGCATGTTCTGGGCGTTCAATGCCCATGTGCAGCTTGTTTCTGGCGTTGAATGCCAGTTCCATGCTTGTTTCTGGCGTTCAGCGCCAGCTCTCCTCAGGGTGTATTCCTGGCGTTTGAACACCGGGATGTTGCTTATTTCTGGCATTCAGCGCCAGATCCATGCTCTGTTCTGGCGTTGAACGCCAGCCAGATGCTCCTTACTGGCGTTTAAACGCCAGTAAGTCCTTCCTCCAGGGTGTATTTTTCTTCTGCTGTTTTTTATTCTATTTTTAATTTTAATATTTTTTTCGTGACTCCACATGATCATGAACCTAATAAAACATAAAAGAACAATAAAATAAAAAATAAAATTAGATAAATAAAAATTCAGTTGCCTCCCAATAAGCGCTTCTTTAATGTCAATAGCTTGATAGTGGGCTCTCATGGAGCCTCACAGGTGATCAAGTCAATATTGTATAGTCCCAACACCAAACTTAGAGTTTGGTTGTGGGGATTCAACACTAAACTTAGAGTTTGGTTGTGGCCTCCCAACACCAAACTTAGAGTTTGACTGTGGGGGCTCTGTTTGATTCTGTACTGAGAGAAGCTCTGCATGCTTACTCTCCCTTGTTACAGAAGGATAGCCGTGTGCCTTAAACACAAGGTAATCCCCATTCAATTGAAGGACTAATTCTCCTCTGTTAACATCTATCACAGCTTCTGCTGTGGCTAAGAAAGGTCTTCCAAGGATGATGCATTCATCCTCCTCCTTCCTAGTGTCTAAGATTATGAAATACGCAGGGATGTAAAGGCCTTCAACCTTTACTAACACGTCCTCTACTAATCCATAAGCTTGTCTTACTGACTTGTTTGCCAATTGCAATGAGAATAAGGTAGGTTGTACCTCAATAATCCCCAACTTTTCTATTACAGAGAGTGGCATAAGATTTATGCCTGACCCTAGGTCACACAGAGCTTTTTCAAAGGTCATGCTGCCTATGGTACAGGGTATTAAGAATTTCCCAGGATCTTGTTTCTTTTGAGGTAAAGTTTGCCGAACCCATGTATCAAGTTCATTAATGAGCAAGGGAGGTTCACCTTCCGAAGTCTCATTACCAAATAACTTGGCATTCATCTTCATGATGGCTCCTAGATATTGAGCAACTTGCTCTCCAGTTACATCTTCATCCTCTTCAGAGGAAGAATAATCTTCAGAGCTCATGAATGGCAGAAGGAGATTTAATGGAATCTCTATGGTCTCTATATGAGCCTCAGATTCCTTTGGATCCTCAATAAGGAACTCCTTCCTGCTTGAGAGACGTCCCATGAGATCTTCCTCATTGGGATTCACGTCCTCTCCCTCTTCCTTGCATTCAGCCATATTGATTATATCAATGGCCTTGCACACTCTTTTTGGATTTTCTTCAGTATTGCTTGGGAGAGTTCTAGGAGGGGTTTCAATGATTTTCTTACTCAACTGGCCTACTTGTGCCTCCAGATTTCTGATGGAGGACCTTGTTTCATTCATGAAACTTAAAGTGGCCTTAGACAAATCAGAGACTAAGTTTGCTAAGTTAGAGGTATTCTGTTCATAATTCTCTGTCTGTTGCTGAGAAGATGATGGATAAGGCTTGATATTACTTAGCCTATTTCTTCCACTATTATTAAAGCCTTGTTGAGGCTATTGTTGATCCTTCCATGAGAAATTTGGATGATTTCTCCATGATGAATTATAGGTGTTTCCATAAGGTTCACCCATGTAATTTACCTCTGCCATTGCAGGGTTTTCAAGATCATAAGCTTCTTCTTCAGAAGATGCCTCTTTAGTACTGTTGGATGCATTTTGCCATCCATACAGACTTTGAGAAATCATGTTGACTTGCTGAGTCAACACTTTATTTACATGAATTGGTTATTTGCAACCATGTCAGTAAGTTCCTGAGCTTCTGCAGGCGTTTTCTTTAGGTGAATGGATCCACCTGCAGAGTAGTCCAATGACATCTTGAAAAACTCAGATAGACCATAATAGAATATATCTAATATGGTCCACTCTGAAAACATGTCAGAAGGACACTTTTTGGTCATCTGCTTGTATCTTTTCTAAACTTCATAGAGGGATTCACCATCTTTTTGCTTGAAGGTCTGAACATCCACTCTAATCTTGCTCAGCTTTTGAGGAGGAAAGAATTTATCCAAGAAGGTCGTGACCAGCTTATCCCAGGAGTCCAGGCTATCTTTAGGTTGTGAGTCCAACCATGTTCTAGCTCTGTCTCTTACAGCAAAAGGGAAAAGCATGAGCCTGTAGACTTCAGGATCTACTCCATTCGTCTTAACAGCCTCACAAATCTGCAAGAACTCAATTAAAAACTGGTAAGGATCTTCAGATGAAAGTCCATAAAACTTGCAGTTCTGTTGCATTAGAGCAACTAATTGAGGTTTCAGCTCAAAATTATTTGCTCTAATGGCAGGGATTGAGATGCTTCTTCCATCAAACTTGGACGTGGGTTTAGTAAAATCACCAAGCATCCTCCTTGCATTATTATTCTTGGGTTCGGCTGCCATCTCCTTCTCTTGTTCGAAAATTTCAGAAAGGTTGCCTCTAGATTGTTGTAATTTAGCTTCTCTTAGTTTCCTCTTCAGAGTCCTTTCAGGTTCAGGATCAGCTTCAACAAGAGTGCTTTTTTCCTTGTTCCTGCTCATATGAAAGAGAAGAGAACAAAAAAAGAAGAGGAATCCTCTATGTCACAGTAAAGAGGATTCTTATTATTAGTAGAAGAATAAAAGAATAAAGAAAGGAGAATCCAAACACAAGGGTAAGGATAGAGGCAGTGATTGGAGATGAAGAGAGGTGAAGAGAAGTGTTAGTAAATGAATAAATAAATAAATAGAAGAAGTTGAGAGAGAATTCAAAAATTAATTTTGAATAGGAGTTAATGATTTTCGAAAATTAAAGATGAGATAGAATTAAAATTAAAATTTAAAACAATTAGTTAATTAAAAAGAAATTTTTTTTTGAAAAAGAGAGAGGTATTTTCGAAAATTAGAGAGGGGAGAGTAGTTAGGTGGTTTTGAAAAAGATAAGAAACAAACAAAAAGTCAAATAATTAGTTGGAAGATATATTAAAATCAAATTTGAAAAGATAAGAAGATAAGAAGTTAGATAAGATATTTTAAAATCAAATTTTTGAAAAAGATAAAATTTTGAAAAAAGATATGATATAAAAGATAGGATAAGATAGATTTAATTTTTAAAGTTAAAATTAATTACTTAACTAACAAGAAACTAAAAGATAAGATTCTAGAATTTGAAGATTGAACCTTTCTTAACAAGAAATTAACAACTTTAAATTTTTGAACCAATCACATTAATTGTTAGCATAATTTTCGAAAATAAAGATAAAATTAAGAAAAAGATTTTTGAAAAGCATTTTTAAAAAGAAAATTTCGAAAAATTAATAAGAAAAATGAAAAAGATTTGATTTTTGAAAAAGTTTTGGAAAGATAAGATTTTAAAATTGAAAATTTGACTTGACTTGTAAGAAACAACTAATTTTAAAAATTTTTCACTAAGTCAACTCAAATTTTCGAAAATTATGAGAAAATTAAGGAAAAGATATTTTTTATTTTTATTTTTTTGAATTTTTAATAATGAGAGAGAAAAACACAAATATGACCGAAAACATAAAAATTTTGGATCAAAATACAAGATGCATGCAAGAACACTATGAATGTCAAGATGAATACCAAGAACACTTTGAAGATCATGATGAACATCAAGAACATATTTTTGAAAAAATTTTTTATACAAAGAAAACATGCAAGACACCAAAATTAGAATTCTTTAATGCTTGGACTCTAACAAACAAAAAATGCATATGAAAAATAACAAAAGATACAAAACAAGAAAACATCAAGATCAAACAAGAAGACTTATCAAGAACAACATGAAGATCATGAAGAACACTATGAATGCATGAATTTTCGAAAAATGCAAGAGATTTTTAAAGCATGCAATTGACACCAAACTTAAAAATTGACTCAAAACTCAAACAAGAAACACAAATTATTTTTTATTTTTATGATTTTATGATTTTTTTTGTGTATTTTATTTTATTATTATTTTTTTATTTTTTTTCAAAAATAATTTTTGGGAAAAACGAAAACAAAGAAAAATTTTGAAAAATTTTTGAAAACTTTTTTTTTGAAAAGAAAATTACCTCATCCGAGCAACAAGATGAACCGTTAGTTGTCCAAACTTGAACAATCCCCGGCAATGGCGCCAAAACCTTGGTGTTATTGCCGGATCAGAAAAGCTTGGCGCTGTTGTTGCACGTAATTGTGATTCAAACAATCCCCGTCAACGGCACCAAAAACTTGGTGGACGAAATTGTGATCATCAACAATGGCTCCAAAAAGCTTGATCTATCCACGAGCTGAGGCTTCTCTTGGAGTTGAACGCCAAGTTGTAACGTGTTTTGGGCGTTCAACTCTGGTTCGTGACGTGTTTCTGGCGTTTGACTCCAGAATGCAGCATGGAACTGGCGTTGAGCGCCAGTTTATGTCATCTAATTACTAATAAAGTATGAACTATTATATATTGCTGGAAAGCTCTGGATGTCTACTTTCCAAGGCCATTGATAGCGTGCCATTTGGAGTTCTGTATCTCCAGAAAATCCATTTTGAGTGCAGGGAGGTCAGATTCCAACATCATCAGCAGTCCTTTGTTAGCCTCCTATCAGAGTTTTGCTCAGGTCCCTCAATTTCAGCAAGAAAATACCTGAAATCACAGAAAAACACACAAACTTATAGTAAAGTCCAAAAATGTGAATTTAGCATAAAAACTAATGAAAACATCCCTAAAAGTAACTAGATCATACTAAAAACTACCTAAAAACAATGCCAAAAAGCGTATAAATTATCCTCTCATCAAGTGGTCAAGCTGGGGGTATTCTTTCAGTGTTGCATACTTCTCTGTAGACGTCCACGAGAGACACCCAAAGGGGGGGTGTAATTGTGATATTTTTTTATTTTTTCTCCATGTCGATCTTCCTTCTTTTTGGATTCTTTGTCCTTATCCCGGGAGGTGAATCCAGATTTCGAGGTCTCTCCTAATCGAGAGTTTTCCTCCATGTTGATATATTTTTCTGCTCATTTTTGTACTTCGTTCAGAGATGTGGGGTACTTTTTTGATATAGATTGGCTAAAAGGTCCCTCTCGCAACCCATTAATGAGGCCCATAATGGCATCCTCTGTTGGTAGGTTCTGTATGTCTAGGCATGTTTTGTTGAATCTTTCCATGTAGTTGCGGAGAGTTTCCCGTTCTCCTTGCCTGATTCCAAATAGACTCGGAGCGTGCTTAGCCTTATATTTTTGGATGGAAAACCTGGCCAAAAACTTCTTAGCCAAGTCATCGAAACTTGAGATGGACCTAGGAGGTAGATTGTCGAACCATCTGATTGCCATCTTTGTTAAATTAGTCGGAAAAGCTTTGCAACAAACTGCATCTGAGGCATCGGTGAGGTACATTCTACTTCTGAAGTTGCTGAGGTGATGGCCGGGATCTGTAGTGCCATCGTATAGTGTCATATCTGGGGCTTTAAAGTCTTTAGGAATTTTGGTATTCATGATCTCTTTGGTGAATGGATCTTGTTCCTTGTGGGAGCTGTCCTCATGAGGGGATCGATTGGCTTTGGTCTTGAGATCGGCTTCGAGTTTTAGGAATTTGTCCTCCAATTTCTGGCGTCGCCTTATTTCCTTTTGTAAGTCTTTCTCAACCTCTCATTGACGTAGAGCGTCTTTCTCAAGTTGTTTTAGACGGTCTTGAAGTATCTCCATGGCTCCGGGTTTGAATTTTTTGTTGTTAAGTTGAGGAGTATCCTCTGGGGTAGTGTCTGCGTTTTTATGCGGTGTTCTATCCTCCAGATCTGAATTATGATTGTTGTCATGGTTGTCTGCCATAGCGATGGGATGACTTCCAGGTTCCCCAGCAACGGCGCCAATGTTTCGAGGGTTACCTGAAACTGTAGGTCGATCTCAGACGAGATCTCCTATGCTAGTCAGAGCTGACGTGTCCGACTGTGCTGGACCTGGTGACAGTGCTGATCCTTCGTCCCCGGAGGGTGGGGGTACCTGCAAGGGACTCCGATGCTTAAGTTAGCAAGGGTATTAAGCAGGTATTAAGTAGAATCAGAGTATGACTTATACCTGGGTGCTCCAGTGTATTTATAATGGTGTAGAGAGGCCTTCCTTAGATAAGATAAGTTAGTTATCTTATCTTATCTTTATCTTCGAGTGAGGTCATCTTATCTTTAAGGGAACCGCCTTCATGTCTATAGGCTTGGGCTGCCCTTGGATTCGGGTCGTGTTCCTCGGTATGGGCCCTTTATTGGGCTTTTTGGGTAGTTTGGCCGAGCTCTTTGAGAAGAGGTCGGATTGTCCTGACCTGAAGATGTCGGTCGCTTTGTCGGTATAACATCCCGGGTCGGACAGCTCGACCCAGGGTATGAACATAAACCCTTGGTATAATTTCAAATCACCATATCTTTTAACTTCGAGCTCAGATCGCCGCACCATTTGCAGTGACGTAACCATGGCATCGAGCTCTACAAAGCCCATAACATTATTCAAGAGGTAAGGCACAAATCCCTTCCAGTTTTTACAACCCTTTATTTCGAAAATATTGAGTAAGGGTGTTGAGATTTTGATCTCTTTGATGTTATAGGATCTAGTTAGCTTGAAGAAAATGCTTAATCTTGCCTCTTTGATCTATGGGTATAGTAAGAATCCTCAACCCATGGTGAATTTATTGAGTATATGTGATTAGTTATTGAGTTTGTATGTGTGGGTGTCTGATGTAAGGATTTATGTTGGTCTAAAATTCCTCAATAAATTGAATCACTTCGTTGCAAGTATAGTCTAGACAAACAATGGATTCTCCATCAAAGTATAATTTTTGGTTGTCCCAAGTTCAACCCAATAAAAATAACCGAGAGTATTAGTTCCGGGTCGTTCTCCCTAAGAATTACAATCGAGTGCTCAATTATTGGTTATGAGTTTCACGGGTTAGATTGATAAAAGTGTAAGAAATTAAAAAGGCAAAAAATTAAATGGCAAGAAATGTAAAATCAAACAACTAAATATAACAACAATTAAAAAGAAGAGGCATTAATGGCAAGGATTGAGAATCAAGGCTTTCTATCCTAGTCATTAATTATCTTACAATAATTACCAAGAGATAAAGCCTATTACATTATCTTCACATCGGAAGAAAGTCAAATATGCTTAGTTAATCGCAATTCATAAGTGTTCCAAGGGTTACCTGAAACTGAAGGTTGATCTCGGACGAGATCTTCTGTGCTAGTCGGTGCTGCTGTGTCCGTCCTGGGAGAATTGGAGATGCTGCTGATCCTTGATCACCGGAGGATGGTGGTACCTGCAAGAGACTCCGATGCTTAAGTTAGCACGTTCTTTAGGCAAGATTTTATGTAGAATCAGGGTATGAGTTATACTTGGGTGCTCCAGTGTATTTATAGTAGTGTTGAGTGACCTCCCTTGAGATAAGTTAGTTATCTTATCTTATCTTTGGTGAGATCATCTATCTTGTGGCTAGCCGCCTTTGAGGTGGGCCGGTCCTTTTGTTTGGGCCTGCTCGGGCCTCTTGTGGAGATGTTGGCCGAGCTCTTTATGGAGAGGTTGGTATAGGCCAACCTTTATAGGAGGTCGGTCACTTCTTGTCTTTAACCCGGGTCGTGTAGTTTGACCCAGGGTATGAACAGTGCCCCTGCTCGAGTTCGATCTTTCCCTTGAGTTCGTGTCTTTAGACTTCGACTCCTTTGAGGAAGTCGTGCTTAAGGATTCGCTTTTGGCTAATCTCCTATGTAACTCCTGATAAGATTACTTCTGCTTGAATGCAAAGCATTTTTTTCTTTTCTCTTTTTAATTGTCTCGCGCGTTGCACTTTTCTTGGGAATGTACAAAGGCTTTAAAGGATCATTTAATTTCTCTTTTGCCGTTTCTTTTTTCCCTCTTTACATTTTATTTTGAAATTAAAGAAAAGGTTTTGACTTTCACTTTCAGTTTCTTCCTCTCTTTCACTTCTTCGCTTTTTGTTTGCTAAACACTTTATGCTTTCTCGATTTCACGCCCCCAAGCTTCCTACCTTCTTTGCTTATGAGCGTTCGTTGGTGCGGATTTTTTGGCGTTGCTGTCTGAGCCTACACTTGTTCCTTATTCTTCGCAGGTTGGTATTCTTCCTTTTCATGCTTCGATAGTCATCTTTATGTATGTTTGTACTGTTGCATGTCTATTTTCTTCATGCAAAGTTTTGATCTTTATTCGGTTTGCTTTGAGAGGGTTGAACCTTTCCGGAAAGATTGCGTCTTTTGTTTTTGATCGAAGTAGAGTTTGTAGGGTTTTTTATTTTTGCGTTGTTTCTGTGTTCCTGTACTATTGTTGCCTCCGAAGGGTGCCCCAGGGCTTTGGTGTTGATTCTCCATTCTTTGCGGGTCCTGGTGTTTCCCTTTTGCTGCCATATCTGACACTTTGTTGAATGTTTCTTTACCATCCTGTTACTGTCTGAGTTGTTTGGTAGTGATTTCTTCTTCTTTTTTCTTACTGTAGGTATAATTCTTATATGTCTACCCGTAGGAATATTGTCGAGATGTCCACAAAAATCCTTGCTGGCATGGCCGACTGGCTGGAATCTATAGTTCTGATGTGTGTTACCGTGGACGATTTGGAGTACTGTGAGAGGCTTAAGAGATTCCATAGGATCTATAGCAATAGAGACGATGAAAAGAATTATGAGCTGTTGTCACCTGACCCTGAGGAGAGGGTCAGTTTTCCCCCATTGACTCAAGGAGAACGCCCCTTCTTTTATGCTTATGACTATTTCTTTTGTTAGCTGAATATCACCCTCCCTTTTACTGCTTTTGAGAACGACCTCTTATGGACTTGCAATGTGGCCCCTTCCCAGCTTCATCCGAACTCTTGGGCCTTTATTAAGATTTTTCAGCTGTTGTGCCAGAAATTAGGTGTCTGACCTTCCATATATCTCTTCCTTTATTTGTTTGTGTTGACCAAGCCTGGAGTAGCCAAGAAAAAGGCTTCTTGGGTCTCATTCCGAGTTACCCAGGGGAAAAAGGTTTTATCTATGTATGATGAGTCTTTTCGGGATTTTAAGAACTACTACTTTAAAGTCCGAGCTATTGAGGATGTCCACCCTTTCTTTATAGATGAGAATGACGAGCCAACTTTTCATTTGTGTTGGCAAAAAGATATAGTAGCAACTAAGTATTCTTGGGAGAGTTTGGATGAGGTTGAACAGGCCTTTGTGAGTGTCTTAGAGGAGCACTTGGGGGAACCTCCTCATTTGGACACTAAGAGGGTTCTGGGAGATCCTTCCCTCCTCCGTGCAGAGCTTGGTATCATCCAACTTCTTTCTGATTATTTTCTTTTATTGCCTTTTCCGATCTTGTCTAATACTTTTTCTGGTTTTTTTCCAGAGATTGTTAAATCTTCTGATTCTATGAAGGCCGTTTGTAGGGCTAAGAAGGCGACGGCTGCACAAAACTTGACGACAAAGACCTCGGGAGAAGGGTCTTCTCAGGTGCCTCTAAAGAAGCCGACTTCTGACACTGTTGGGCCGAGGAAGATCATCCCGACACCACAAGTTTGGGTGACTCCGTCTAACCCTGTTCTTCCGACCTCTGGTGCTACCTACTCTCTTATTGCTGCTGGTCCTCCACCAAAGAAGCAAAAAACTATTGGTACTTATGATCTGAATAGAAAAGATTTTGATGACGTGGGTTTTGCTACTGAGGTGATAGGTCCTCATGGCAAAATTTTTTTGGATGACGTGTCCATCCTTCATCATCTGGATTTTATTACCAGTAATAGTGTTCAAATGGCCAACATGGGTGCGGCCTTATCTCGTGTGGTCCGGGATTCTCCAATTCATGCGACTAAGGCCTTTATGAAAGATGCTAAGTCTAAATTTGATAGAATTAAGGGTTTGAAGGATGAGCTTGTTGCTAGGGTGGCTAAGTTGGAGTTAGATGTGGAGAGGGAGAAGTCCCGAGCTACTGCTACTGAGGCAGCTACAAACCTAGCTGAAGAAACGGCAAAAAAATACAAGGATAGCTACACCCGTACATATGGCGAGCTGCTGGAAGCCAGGGAGAGGCTTCAATTTGCCCAGGCTGATTACGCCGAGCTCTAGGGTCATATGGTGGACAGTGTGACTGATGCATATGAGAATTTGAGGGCTCAGATCCGGGTTCTTACCCCTGAGCTTGACCTTACTTCATTCAGTCTAGACAATGTAGTGGACGATGGCAAGATCGTGCCTGCCCCAGATGATGAAGATGAGGGTCCTCCTTAATTTTGCTATGTTTAATCCTCTCTTATTACCATTCAATGCCGTGATATGTGTGTTAAGTGATTTCAGGGATTACAGGGCAGGAATGGCTCAGAGGATGGAAAAGAAGTATGCAAAAGTGGAAGGAATACAAGAAACTGAAGGAATTGCCAAAGCTGTCAGCCTGACCTCTTCGCACTCAAATGGTCATAACTTGAGCTACAGAGGTCCAAATGAGGCGGTTCTAGTTACGTTGAAAGCTAACGTCCGAGGCTTCGATTTGATATATAATTTGCCATAGTCACCGTACAGCTAGGCGACGTGAACGCATGCTCCACGCAGACGCGTCCTCCACGCAAACGCGTCGCAGTGACGAAAATCAGCGTGTTTGATTTCATAACCAGTGAATTCTAGGCTATTTTTGACCCAGTTCTCGGTCCAGAAAACATATTAGAGGCTATAAAGTTGGGGAATGCATCCATTCATTTTTGAATAATTGATACAACATTCACAATTCACTTTTCATAATTTAGATGTAGTTTTTAGAGAGAGAGGACCTTTCCTCTCTCTTAGGTTTTAGGAATTAGGATTTCTCTTAGTTTTAGGATTTAGGATTATTTCTTCTTCATCACAGGTTCAACGTTCCTTTTATTTATTTTTCCAATTTAGTTTATGAACTCTTTATGTTTAGATTTGAATATTCTATTTAATATAATTTGAGGTATTCCAGATATATGATTGTTTTATTTTATTTATGTTATGGATGCTTTCGATTTATCCAAATTATTTTCATTCAAATAGATTTTCTTCCCCTTGGGCTTTGGTTGAGTAACTGGTAACACTTGAGTTATCAAACTCCTTGTGATTGATAATTGTTATCTTTGCTAATTGATTTGAATTCTAATAACTCTAGTCTTTTCCATAGGAATTGACTAGGACCTGAGGAATCAAATTGATTCATCCACTTAACATACCTTTATAGTTAGAGGGTGACCAAGTGGGAGCAAAAGCCAATTCTCATCACAATTGATAAGGATAAGTAGGATAGGACTTCCAATTCTCATACCTTGCCAAGAGCTTTATTAGTTATTATTTTAACGACTTGTTATTTCACATTATCTATTTCCTATTTCAAAAACCCAAAAATATATCTTTTTCCATAACCAATAATAAAACACACCTCCCTGCAATTCCTTGAGAAGACGACCCGAGGTTTAAATACTTCGGTTATTTATTTTTATTGGGCTTTCTTAAGTGACAAACAAAACTTTTGTACAAAAGGGTTCTCTGTTGGTTTAGAAACTATACTTACAACGTGATTATATTTTTAAAATTCTTTACCGATAGAAAATTCAATCATCACCGACCTCTTGGTAATCGAGCGATGAATTTTTGTGTTTCATGAGCTTAGATTAATGCGTCTTGGTTGGAAACTTTTCAGGGGATCGATAACTTTTATTCAAATAAGAATGAGATAAAAACATAAATAAAATTACGAATATACAAGTGCCTACCGTTCTAGGTCGGGTAATTTGGTAGATCTTGGCCTGGCGCATCGTTAAAAAACCTTTTCAGGAAAAAGAGTGCACCTTGACCTGAGACCTTTACTCTTCTTTAACTATAGTACCTTCTTAGGTTATAGGCATGCCATGACCCTGGTAGCTCTTGCCCCTCGAGGTCTGACACCTTGTAGTAACCTTTTCTCCAGTATTTCTATAACTCGGTAAGGTCCTTTTCAGTTAGCTGCTAGCTTCCCTTCTCCTGATCGACCTGTTCCAATGTCATTTCGGATTAAGATGAGATTGTTGTTGGCGAAGCTTCGCTGGACTACCTTCTGATTATACCTCAAAGCCATTCGACGCTTTAGCACTTCCTCTCTAATATGAGCTTTTTCTTGGACTTCTGGAAGTAGGTCGAGTTCTTCCCTTTGAATTTGGGAGTTGGTTTCTTCATTATAGAGGATCACTCTGGGGGATCCTTCTACTATCTCCACTGGAATCATCGCCTCCATTCCATAAGCATGTCGGAAAGGTGATTCTCCTATGGTTGAGTGTGGAGTTGTCCGATATGCCCATATGACTTATGGGAGCTCTTCAGCTCAGGCTCCCTTGGCATCCCGTAGTCTTTGCTTTAACCTGCCCAATATGACCTTGTTAGCGGCTTCGGCCTGTCCGTTGGCCTGTGGGTGTTTTACGGAGGTGAATTGGTGCTTTATTTTTAGATTAGCTACCAAGTTCCTGAAACCCGTGTCGGTGAATTGAGTGCCATTATCTGTGGTGATGGAGTATGGAACCCCGAACCTTGTGATAATGTTTCTGTATAGGAATTTTCGACTTCTTTGGGCAGTGGCAGTTGCCAAGGGCT
Source organism: Arachis duranensis (assembly GCF_000817695.3). Taxonomy (NCBI): domain Eukaryota; kingdom Viridiplantae; phylum Streptophyta; class Magnoliopsida; order Fabales; family Fabaceae; genus Arachis; species Arachis duranensis. The sequence goes on along the minus strand of NC_029775.3, from coordinate 82,243,677 downwards.
TTGCCTAAATCCATTTTGTGAAGTAGTCTATTCCTACAATGAGAAATTTAATTTGTCCTAACCCCTGGGGGAAGGGTGATGAGTCCATATTTTACGTTATATTTTGGTTTAATTTGAGTGGATTTCATTACATAAACCCACATTTATTCATCTAAATAGCATGCTTTTGAGATTTTTTCCTAAATTGTGCTTAATTGTGAAAACATGCTTTTTAGGCCTTAAAAACATCTAAAATTAATTCACTTTAATCACATTTGGTGCCTTGATGTATTTGTTGAGTGATTTCAGGTTTCCAAGGCAAGTATGGGATGGAAGAAGTAAAGAGAAAAGCATGCAAAAAAGAGAAATCATGAAAATTTCGTGCGTACGCACAGTGATGCGTGCGTACGCACAACGGTGAATCCGTGCATGGATGCGTACACACCAAATGTCGTGCGTACGCACGATGGGAATTTTGCGTAAGGATGCGTACACACCGTAAGTCGTGCATAGGCATGACTGCATATGTGTGAGGTCATTAATGCAAATCATTGAGGCCGAATTCTGGGCCTCCAAAACCCAGTCGAACTCATTTTCTGAAGCTATTTAAGGCCAAAGTGAAGCAGAATGAAAGGGGGAGGAGTAATTAGGTTTAGCTTTTATATGTTTTTCTCTTAGTTTCCAGAGAGAGAAGCTCCCCACTCTCTCTAGAATTAGGGTTTTTAGCTTAGTTTCCTTTTAATTTCAGCACTTTAATTCCTGCTTTAGTGTAGTTTCATTTATGTTTCTATGCTTTCTTGTCTTTATCTTCTTCATCTCTTTTGTTATTTTCTCTTTTATGTCAATTTTCATGTTATGAACACTTTTGTTATTTTAATTCCAATTAATGCAATTTTATGTTTCCATGTCATTTATTGCTTTCTCTAGTTGTTATTGCTATTTTCTTGCTTTGATGGTTTTAGAATTTATTTTATTGCAATTTAATATTATTTTATTTTCATGTACACCAACTGTTTGATAAAATGCTTGGCTTAGTTTTCACTTAGTTTTTCTCCACTCTTGACTTGAAATTGTTGACTTTGGTGATCCTTGAGTCATTGATGTCCATTCTTGTTTGATATATTAGAGTAGTTAGTTGATTTGGTCTCCATTGACTCTATGTGACCCTTAGTGTTGACACAGGACTTATGGATTGAAATCAACTATGCCTACTTGACTTATCTTCGATGTAAGGTTGACTAAGTTGGATTAACTCTTCATAATCATCATGTGTTTGTGGTCAATGGCTAGGATAGGTAACTTTTGCTCTCAATTACTTACCAAGAGGTATTCTTGCATTTGAAGTTTCATTTCCTTGCATTTAATTTCTTTGGCCTTTATTTCTTTTCATTTAATTTCTTGCATGTTTACTTTTCACACTCTTGGTTGATATATTGGGTGCTTGGGTGGAATTGAGTTATGGATGTCCATTCCACATTTTGTGAGGATTGTTAATTGGTTTGGTTTCCCTTGACTCTAAGTGACCCACTAGTGTTGACTTAGGACTTAGAGATTGGAATCAATTATGCCCTTTTGACTAATTCTCAAGTAGGATTAACTAATTAGGATTAATTCCACACAATTTCCATGTTTGTGGTCCATAGCAAGGATAGGAACCCTTAATTCCCCAATTCTTGCTTTGAGTTTCCATTTACATTCCTTGCATGATCATTTAATTTCTTGCTATTTACATTTCCTACCTATCTTGCATTCACAATCCCCCATGCTCTCCCTCATAGCCAATATTTGTACATTTCATTGCAACCCCTAAGGAGAATGACCCAAGGTTGAATTACTCTCGGTTTATATTTGATTTGAGCATTACTGATGCCAGGGCATCTTGGCCAGTTTCATTAACCTTTTCTTGACTGTTTTAGGGTAGTTTCATGCATTTTCTTAGTAAATAAGCAAGTTTTGGATGAAAACACACTTACACCTTGATTCAAGCAATTATTGTGAACTTTACATGATTTCATGAGGATTAGGCAGGAATTGTATGGTATAATTAATGATGCATAATCTCATGACTTGGAACAGAGCTTTGATGCAACTTAATTGCTTGATTTCAGGACAAAGGAAGCAAGAAGCAGCCACGTTAGCAGCCACGTTAATCTAATTAACGTGACCACTAACATGGAATGGGAACAAGCTTGTAGCGTTAATGGAAAAAGTGCTCGCTAATAATGCCCTCGAAGCCATCATAGCCCACGTTAGTTGCCACGTTAACTACATTAACGTGGTAGTTAACGTAGAGGAGGAAGAAGAGCTCCAACATTAGTGGTAAAAGTGATTGCCACTAACGTTCCACAAAGGCACAATGAAGCCACGTTAAGAGTCACGTTAATCCAATTAACGTGAACTCTAACGTGGGATGAAGAACCAATCACCAACGTTAGTGACACTCACCTTTGTCACTAACGTTGGACCAACCCAAGAGTGTCCACATTAGAGGTCACGTTAAGACCACTAACGTGAGAGATAACGTCGAGCTAAGCATGATAAGCCAACGTTAGTGACACTCACCTTTGTCACTAACGTTGGATATGGCAATCACTACCACGTTAGTGGCCATGTTAATCTAATTAACGTGAACTCTAACGTGGGAAGGAGGGGTATTTGGAGCATTAGTGACAAAGGTAAGTGTCACTAATGCTCTTGAAGCTTAGGCATGCCCATGTTACGAGTCACATTAGTTATACTAACGAGAACTCTAACATAGGGAAAGGGGGGCACAATGCAACGTTATTGGAAAAGGTGATTCCCAATAACGTTTGCAAAGGACCAAGAGGCAACGTTAGTGGTCACGTTAGTGCCACTAACGTTGAAGTTAACGTTGATCATTTTTGGTTGGAACATTAGTGGAAAAGGTGATTGTCACTAACGTTCTCGAACCCACATCCTCACTTAACGTTAACGCCACTAACGTCCTAATTAACGCCCATGCCTAACTCACACTTTTCTGCAAACAAAGCTGAGCCCACTAAAGATTGTAACTGCTTCAACTCAAGATCAAAGGCCCATATCCAAGACTTGAAGAACTCACTAGAAGATCAAGAAGAGTAGTATATATAGGAGTAGTTTTGAACTATAAAGGAGCTTAGCACTTTTGGAGAACTACACTCTATATATTTACTTTCTACATTTTCTAGTTTTGTGAGGAATGTACTCTTTCCTACCATTTTCCATTTCCAGAGTTATGAACAACTAAACCCCTTTCATTGGGTTAGGGAGCTCTATTGTAATTTGATGGATCAATTATAGTTATCATTCTTCTTCCTCTTTCTTTTCTCTTGATTTACTAGAAAGCTTACGATCTTAATCTAATTGGTTAGTTGTCTTGGAAAAGAAACTCTCCATAATTGGATCTCTTCTGAGCCTTGGAAAAGGGATGAGGAGATCATGCTAGAAATGCTTTCTCATGTTGGACCAAATTGGGGTTTGGGCGGATATAGTGACATGTAATCCTCCCAACACTTTGATTTGGAAATACATATGGTATAATCAGTGACAATACTTCATCTCTTCCCATCAGCAATTAAATCAAGGAATTGGGCAACTGTTCAAGCTTAGAGAGATTGGATTGCCAAGGAATTGGGATCCAATCACTTAAGATTGCCAAGGAGATGAATGAATGCATTGATTGAGGAAGAGATAAGAATGAACTTGATCCAGAGAATGCAATATCTCCTAAGCCCAATGAATCCCACATCTCTGATCTTATCCATTCTCTTTACTTTCTACCATTTATTTCCATGTTCATCTCCCTAAATCCCCATTTAAGATTCTGCATTTTATTTTCTGCAATTTACTTTCCCGCCATTTAATTTCCTGCAAATCTCAACTACATTTCTGTTTAGCTCAACTAGCACACTCTTCTAACTAAAGTTGCTTGACCAATCAATCCCTGTGGGATTCGACCTCACTCTATTGTGAGTTTTTACTTGACGACAATTCGGTATACTTGCCGAAAGGAAATTTGTTGATAGACAAGTTTTCGTGCATCAAGTTTATGGCGCCGTTGCTGGAGATTGATTTTGTATCTACAATGATTAAGTTGGAAGTTCACTAGATTGAGAATTTTCTTTTTATTGTTTAATTTGCCTAGTCAATTACTTTTAGTTTCAATTAATTCTCTTCCTCACCCGTTATCCCTTCGTTATTTTCTTTTTCTTTGAATTTACTTACAATTCTGCTTACTAACCAACTAACTGTTTGATAATTTACACCACTCACACTAACAATCACTCTAACAAGAATAATCACTTCATTTTATTTCTTGCTGTATGCTCTGTTAGTTGTATGAAAGGGAGAAGAAGTGGAGCTTCAACTTCCTTTGATTCCGAACCTTAGAGGACCCTCCATAGACTAAGGAGGGAAGCAAGAGGGAAAAGAGTTGTTGGTGCTGAGGAAGAAGAAGAGTACTTTGAAACAAACATGGAGGAGAACTTGGAAAACAACCATGAAGAAGAAGCTCACAACCATGCCAGAGAAGGCCCTGTGAATCATGCTGGGCAAGAGAGGAGAGTTCTAGGCTCTTATATCAATCTAAATTCAGGAAATTGTGGAAGTAGCATCCAAAAGCCCACCATACATGCCAATAAATTTGAATTAAAACTCCAACTCATCACCCTTGTTTAGAATAACTGCTCATTTGGAGGAAGTGCTCAAGAAGACCCCAATTAATATCTAACCATCTTCCTAAGAATATGTGACACTGTGAAGTCTAATGGTGTTCATCTGGATGTATATAGACTACTTTTGTTCCCTTTATCACTCAGGGACAAAGCATCTAAATGGCTGGAATCATTCCCAAAGGAGAGCTTAACAAATTGGGAGGATGTGGTAAACAAGTTTCTGGCAAGATTCTACCCTCCTCAAAGAATCAATAGACTAAGAGCTGAGGTACAAACCTTCAGGCAACAAAATGGTGAAACTCTCTATGAGGCATGGGAGAGGTTTAAGGACTTAATAAGAAGATGCCCACCAGACATGTTCAATGAATGGGTTCAACTGCATATTTTCTATGAAGGTCTTTCTTATGAGTCAAAGAAGGCCGTAAACCATTCATCAGGGGGCTCTCTAAACAAGAAGAAAACCATTGAAGAATCCATAGATGTCATTGAGACTGTGGCTGAAAATGACTACTTCTATGCTTCTGAAAGGAGTAACACTCGAGGAGTAATGGAGCTGAACCACTGGTGGACGAAATTGTGATCACTATTCTTTGTACTTGTATGGATTTATTCAATAATTGTCTTTATTTGAATTCACAACTCCGTTCAACTAACCAGCTAGTGTACTGGGTCGTCCAAGTAATAAACCTTACGTGAGTAAGGGTCGAATCCACAGAGATTGTTGATATGAAGCAAGCTATGGTCACCTTGCAAATCTCAGTCAGGCAGATTAAAATTGTTTATGGGTTTTCGAAAAATGTAAGTTAAGGAATTAAACAATAAAAGGGATAGAACACTTATGCAGATTCATTGGTGGGAATTTCAGATAAGCGGATGGAGATGCTGTAGAGCTCTCGGACGCCTGCCCTCCTACTGCTTCTACTCAATCCTTCTTACTCTTTTCCATGGCAAGCTTTGTATAGGGGTTCACCATCAGCTGTGGCTA
>NC_029775.3:82233653-82234045 GCF_000817695.3 Arachis duranensis | reverse complement strand
AAAATTTTTTTCTTCTGTTTTTGACTCTGTTTTTAATTTTTTTGATTTTTTCGTGACTCCTCATGATCATGTACCTAATTCAACACAAAAATAACACCAAAAAAAAATAAAATAAAATTAGATAAATAAAATTGGGTTGCCTCCCAACAAGCGCTTCTTTAATGTCAATAGCTTGACAGTGGCTCTCATGGAGCCATAAGATGATCAAGTCAATTTAGTGTGTTGTATAGTCCCAACACCAAACTTAGAGTTTGGATATGGGGTTTGAACACCAAACTTAGAGTTTGGTTGTGGCCTCACAACACCAAACTTAGAGTTTGACTGTGTGGGCTCTTCTTGACTCTGAACTGAGAGAAGCTCTTCATGCTTACTCTCTTTTGTCACAGAGGGAT
>NC_029775.3:82233135-82233561 GCF_000817695.3 Arachis duranensis | reverse complement strand
GACATCTATCACATCTCCTGCTGTGGCTAGGAAAGGTCTTCCTAGGATGATGCATTCATCATCTTCCTTCCTAGTATCTAGGATTATGAAATCAGCAGGGATGTAAAGGCCTTCAACCTTTACTAGCACGTCCTCTACTATTCCATAAGCTTGTCTCATGGACTTGTCTGCCAATTGTAATGAGAACAAGGCAGGTTGTACCTCAATGATCCCTAGTTTCTCCATTACAGAGAGTGGCATCAGATTTTTCCCTGACCCAAGATCACATAGAGCTTTTTCAAAGCTCATGGTGCCAATGGTGCAAGGTATTAAGAACTTGCCAGGATCTTGTTTCTTTTGAGGTAGAGTTTTCTGAATCCAAGTATCTAGTTCACTAATGAGCAGGGGAGGTTCACTTTCCCAAATCTCATTACCAAACAGCTTGGC
>NC_029775.3:82232816-82233029 GCF_000817695.3 Arachis duranensis | reverse complement strand
AGAATAGTCTTCAGAGCTCATGAATGGCAGAAGGAGATTTAATGGAATCTCTATGGTCTCTAGATGAGCCTCAGATTCCTCAGGATCCTTAATAGGAAACTCCTTCTTGCTTGAAGGACATCCCAGGAGGTTTTCCTCACTAGGATTTTCGTCCTCCTCCTCCCCTATGCATTCGGCCACTTTGATTAAATCAATGGCCTTGCACTCTCCTTT
>NC_029775.3:82230102-82231065 GCF_000817695.3 Arachis duranensis | reverse complement strand
TTTTCGAAAATTTGATATAAAAGATAAGAAAAAGATTTTGAAAATATTTTGAAAAATAATTTTTGAAATTTTCGAAAATTATATAAAAAATGAAAAAGATTTTATTTTTGAAAAAGATTTTGAAAAGATAAGATTTTTAAAATTGAAATTTTGACTTGACTTGTGAGAAACAACTAATTTTGAAAATTTTTGACCAAGTCATCCCAAAATTTCGAAAATTTGGAGGAAAATAAGGAAAAGATATTTTTTGATTTTTTTGAATTTTTAATGAGGAGAGACAAAAACAACAAAAATACTCAATGCATGAAATTTTTAGATCAAAACAATGAATGCATGCAAGAATGCTATGAATGTCAAGATGAACACCAAGAACACTTTGAAGATCATGATGAACATCAAGAACATAATTTTGAAAAAGTTTTGATGCAAAGAAAACATGCAAGACACCAAACCTAGAAATCTTTAATGCATGAAAAATATGAATGCAAAGATGCACATGAAAAACAAGGAAAGATACAAAATAAAAAAACATCAAGATCAAACAAGAAGACTTGTCAAGAACAACTTGAAGATCATGAAGAACACTATGAATGCATGGGAATTTCGAAAAAATGCAAGAAAAATTTTAAAAGCATGCAATTGACACCAAACTTAAAAATTAACACAAGATTCAACAAGAACACAAAATAATTTTTGATTTTTATGATTTTCTAATTTTTTTTGTATTTTTATTAATTTTTTCGAAAATATAGTTTGGAAAAACGAAAAATAAAAAGAAAAATTTTTGAAAAAGATTTTTGAAAAGAAAATTACCTAATCTGAGCAACAAGATGAACCGTCAGTTGTCCATACTCGAACAATCCCCGGCAACGGCGCCAAAAACTTGGTGGACGAAATTGTGATCACTATTCTTTGCAAGTTGTTTGTCTTTGTATGAAATCATTATTATGGCACTGGTTGAAT
>NC_029775.3:82215161-82229179 GCF_000817695.3 Arachis duranensis | reverse complement strand
AGGCATTTCTTGGTGTCAAACTTCAGGTTATGACGTGTTTTGGGCGTTCAACTCTGGATCATGACGTTTTTCTGGCGTTTAACTCTAGACAGCAGCGTGTACTTGGCGTTCAACGCCAAGTTACGTCGTCATTCTTCAAATAAAGTATGAACTATTATATATTGCTGGAAAGCCCTGGATGTCTACTTTCCAACGCCGTTGAGAGCGCGCCAATTGGAGTTCTGTAGCTCTAGAAAATCCATTTCGAGTGCAGGGAGGTCAGAATCCAACAGCATCAGTAGTCCTTTTGTCAGCCTTCTTCAGAGTTTTGCTCAAATCCCTCAATTTCAGTCAGAATTTACCTGAAATCACAGAAAAACACACAAACTCATAGTAAAGTCCAGAAATGTGAATTTAACATAAAAACTAATGAAAACATCCCTAAAAGTAGCTCAAACTTACTAAAAACTATATAAAAACAATGCCAAAAAGCGTATAAATTATCCGCTCATCAACCACATGGATGCATTGCTGGCTCAAAATAAGATGATCATCATGCAGCTAGCAGATCTTACCAAGAAGGTGGAAGAAAACCAAATTGCAGCAGTCATTACTTCACCACCAGCTCAAGAAGGAGTAAATGTAGGAGAAGAAGGTGACTGGGAACAAGCCAACTATGTTGGAAACTCGCCCAGACAGACCCATGATCTATACTCCAAAACTTACAATTTTGGTTGGAGAAACCACCCTAATTTTGGGTGAGGAAATTGGTGCACGAAATTGTAATCACTCTTTTGCAATTCCGCACAACTAACCAGCAAGTGCACTGGGTCGTCCAAGTAATACCTTACGTGAGTAAGGGTCGATCCCACGGAGATTGTCGGCTTGAAGCAAGCTATGGTTACCTTGTAACTCTTAGTTAGGATATCAATAATTCTCAAGTTTAATTGTGAAAAGTAAAAGAACATGAAATAAATACATGTTTTGCAGTAATGGAGAACAGGTTGAGGTTTTGGAGATGCTCTATCTTCTGAATCTCTACTTTCCTACTGTCTTCCTCTTCATGCACGCAAGGCTCCTTCCATGGCAAGCTGTATGTAGGGTTTCACCGTTGTCAATGGCTACCTCCCATCCTCTCAGTGAAAATGTTCAATTACCTCCCATCTAATTGCCATAACATTGGCAGGTGGTGGTAATTTTTCAATTACCTCCACCTTTGCTTGATCCACCTCTATTCCTTTGCTTGAAATTTTATGCCCAAGGACAATTCCTTCAGTCACCATAAAATGACATTTCTCCCAGTTTAAAACTAGGTTGGTCTCTTGGCATCTTTTCAAAACAAGTGCTAGATGGTTAAGGCATGAGCTGAATGAGTCTCCAAATACTGAAAAGTCATCCATGAAGACTTCCAGAAATTTCTCTACCATATTTGAGAAGATAGAGAGCATGCACCTCTGGAAGGTTGCAGGTGCATTGCACAGACCAAAAGGCATCCTTCTGTAGGCAAATACTTTAGAAGGACATGTAAATGCTGTTTTCTCTTGGTCCTGAGGATCTACTGCAATTTGGTTATAGCCTGAATAGCCGTCCAAAAAGCAGTAATAATCATGACCAGCTAGTCTTTCTAGCATTTGGTCTATGAATGGTAAAGGAAAATGATCCTTTCTGGTGGTTGTATTGAGCCTTCTGTAGTCAATACACATGCGCCACCCTGTAACTGTTCTTGTAGGGACCAGTTCATTCTTTTCATTATGAACCACTGTCATGCCTCCCTTTTTGGGGACAACTTGGACACGGCTCATCCAGGGGCTATCAGAAATAGGATAAATAATCCCAACCTCTAGTAATTTAGTGACCTCTTTCTGTACCACCTCCTTCATGGCTGGATTTAGCTGCCTCTGTGGTTGAACCACTGGCTTGGCATTATCTTCCAATAGGATCTTGTGCATGCATCTTGCTGGGCTAATGCCCTTAAGATCACTTATGGACCACCCAAGAGCTGTCTTATGTGTCCTTAGCACTTGTATCAGTGCTTCCTCTTCCTGTGAGTTTAAAGCAGAGCTTATAATCACTGGAAAAGTGTCACCTTCTCCCAGAAATGCATACTTCAGGGATGGTGGTAATGGCTTGAGCTCGGGTTTAGGAGGCTTACCCTCTTCCTGAGAAATTTTCAGAGGTTCTTTTATTTCCTCTGGTTCCTCCAGGTCAAGCTGAACATCTTTAAAGATATCCTCTAGCTCTGATTCGAGACTCTCAGTCATATTGATCTCTTCCACTAAAAAGTCAATAATATCAGCACTCATGTAGTCATTTGATGTGTCTGGATGCTGCATAGCTTTGACAGCATTCAACTTGAACTCATCCTCATTGACTCTCAGGGTCACTTCCCCTTTTTGTACATCAATGAGAGTTCGTCCAGTTGCCAAGAATGGTCTTCCTAGGATGAGAGTTGCACTTGATACTTGCTCCAAGGTCACATAGGGTTGTCTTGGTACAAGCACCTTCTAATGTGCATGGTATCATAAAGCTTCCTGGATCTTGAAGCTTCTCTGGTAAGCTCTTCAGAATGACTGCACTGCATTCTTCAGTGAGAAACACTTTTTCAGTTTCTCTCCAATCCTTCTTATGACTTAAGATCTCTTTCATGAACTTAGCATAAGAAGGTATTTGCTCAAGTGATTCTGCAAACGGAATCTTTATTTCAAGAGTCCTGAGATAGTCTGCAAAGCGGGCAAATTGCTTATTTTGTTCCGCTTGGCGGAGTTTCTGAGGATAAGGCATCTTGGCTTTATACTCTTCAACCTTAGTTGCTGCAGGTTTATTTCCTACAGAAGTAGTTGGAGAAGCCTTCTTAGAGGGGTTACTATCAGCACTCTAAGGTGTCTGATTCCTCATTGGCGTTTGAACGCCAGGATTGGGTGAGGAATGGGCGTTTAACGCCAACTTTCCCCCCTTTTCTGGCGTTTGAATGCCAGAACTGGGCAAGGAATGGGCGTTTAACGCCAACCTTCCCCCCCTTCTGGCGTTTGAATGCCAGGGGTATTCCTCTCTGGGCTTTTACTGTCCTTAAAGGGGTCTTGGGCAATGGTTTGGTTATCCTCTGTCAGTTGTTCCTTTCTTAGCTTTTTGCTACTTTGAGCAGTGTTATTCAATGCCTTCCCACTCCTGAGTTGAACTGCTTGGCATTCTTCTGTTATCTGTTTAGATAACTGCTGTTTTGTCTGATTCAACTGTAATTCTATATTCTTGTTAGCAATTTTGGTTTCTTGGAGCATCTCTTTGAATTCTGCTAACTGTTTTGTCATCAGGAGTAATTGCTGATTAAGCTCAACAACCTGTTCTTGAGGATTAGGATCAGTAGTTACTGCCATGGCTTCTTCTTTTGTAGAGGGCTCACTGCTAGAGTACAAATATTGATTTCTAGCAACAGTATCTATGAGCTCTTGAGCCTCTTTAATCGTCTTCCTCATATGTATAGATCCACCAGCTGAGTGATCTAGAGACATCTGAGCTTTTTCTGTAAGCCCATAGTAGAAGATGTCTAACTGTACCCACTCTAAAAATATTTCAGAGGGGCATTTTCTTAGCATACCTCTGTACCTCTCCCAGGCATTATAAAAGGATTCATTATCCTCTTGTTTAAAGCCTTGGATGTCCAGCCTTAGCTGTGTCATCCTTTTTGGAGGGTAAAAGTGATTCAGGAACTTGTCTGATAACTGTCTCCATGTGTTTATGATTGCTGTGGGTTGGTTATTCAACCACCTCTTAGCTTGATCTTTTACAGCAAATGAAAACAGTAATAATCTGTAGACATCCTGATCCACCTCTTTATCACGTACTGTGTCAGCAATTTGTAAGAACTGTGCCAGAAACCAGTAGGTTCTTCCTGTGGAAGACCAGAATACTGGCAATTTTGCTGCACCGTGATAATGAGTTGAGGATTTAGCTCAAAGCTGCTTGCTTTAATGGGAGGTATACATATGCTACTCCCATATGCAGCTGTACTGGGGTTAGCATATGACCTCAGAGTCCTTCTGGACTGCTCAATTCCACTTAAGTCCATGATAGAGAAAGGGAAAAGATATGGATCACAAGTAAAATATATATATATATTTTAAATGGCCGAAAAAATAAAATAAAACAAATGGGAAATAGAATAAGATTTTGAAAACTACAAGAAAATAAAATCAAAGCAAGTTGACAACTAAATCAATTGATTAATTAAAAAGATTTTGGAATTAGAAATTGAAAAGATATGATTGAAAATTATTTTGAAAAAGATTTGATTTTTGAAATGAGGAAAGAGAAGAAAAACGAAATGACACCAAACTTAAAATTTTTAGAAAATCAAACACAAATTTTTTTTCGAAAACCTAAAGGAAAACACACAGAAGACACCAAACTTAGAATTTTTTAAAGATAAAAAAGGGGCTAAGAGCATGCAAATTCGAAAAATTAAAAGAAAAACAAAAGCATGCAATTGACACCAAAGTTAGATTATGAAACTAAACTCAAATAAAAGACTCTAAACTAACAAAAATAAAATAGTCCTAATCTAAGCAACAGGATAAACTATTAGTTGTTCAAACTCGAACAATCTCCGGCAACGGCGCCAAAAACTTGGTGCATGAAATTGCAATCACACTTTTGCAATTCCGCACAACTAACCAGCAAGTGCACTGGGTCGTCCAAGTAATACCTTACGTGAGTAAGGGTCGATCCCACGGAGATTGTCAGCTTGAAGCAAGCTATTGTTACCTTGTAACTCTTAGTCAGGATATCAATAATTCTCAGGTTTAATTGTGAAAAGTAAAAGAACATGAAATAAATACTTGTTTTGCAGTAATGGAGAACAGGTTGAGATTTTGGAGATGCTCTATCTTCTGAATCTCTGCTTTCCTATTGTCTTTCTCTTCATGCATGCAAGGCTCCTTCCATGGCAAGCTGTATGTAGGGTTTCACCGTTGTCAATGGCTACCTCCCATCCTCTCAGTGAAAATGTTCAACGCGCTCTGTCACAGCACGGCTAATCATCTGTCGGTTCTCAATCAGGTTGGAATAGAATCCAGTGATTCTTTTGCGCCTGTCACTAACGCCCAGCCCTCAGGAGTTTGAAGCTCGTCACAGTCATTCAATCCTTGAATCCTACTCAGAATACCACAGACAAGGTTTAGACCTTCTGGATTCTCTTGAATGCCACCATCAATTCTAACTTATACCACGAAGATTCTAATTAAGGAATCCAAGAGATATTCACTCAATCTAAAGTAGAACGGAGGTGGTTGTCAGGCACACGTTCATAGGTGAGAATGATGATGAGTGTCACGTATCATCACATTCATCAAGTTGAGGAACAAGTGATATCTTATAATAGAAGCAAGCGTGATTGAATGAAAAATAGTAGTAATTGCATTAATCCATCAAGACACAGCAGAGCTCCTCACCCCAACCATGGGGTTTAGAGACTCATGCCGTAGAAGATACAATAGGAAATGTGTAATGTGTCATGAGATAAAGATACAACGTCAAAAGGTCCTATTAATAGTGAACTAGTAACCTAGGGTATACAGAAATGAGTAAATGACGTAAAAATCCACTTCCGGGGTCCACTTGGTGTGTGCTTGGGTTGAACATTGAAGCTTTCATGTGTAGAGAGTTTTCCTGGAGTTAAACGCCAGCTTTTGTGCCAGTTTGGGCGTTTAACGCTGGGAATTCTGAAGCTGATTTGTAACGCCAGTTTGGGCCATCAAATCTCGGGCAAAGTATAGACTATTATACATTGCTGGAAAGCCCAGGATGTCTACTTTCCAACGCAATTAAGAGCGCGCCAATTGGACTTCGGTAGCTCCAGAAAATTCACTTTGAGTGCAGGGAAGTCAGAATCCAATAGCATCTGTAGTCATTTTTCAGCCTCTGAATCAGATTTTTGCTCAGGTCCCTCAATTTCAGCCAGAAATTACCTGAAATCACAGAAAAACACACAAACTCATAGTAAAGCCTAGAAAAGTGAATTTTAAATAAAAACTAATAAAAACATACTAAAAACTAACTAAAATGTACTAAAAACATATTAAAAACAGTGCCAAAAAGCGTAAAAATTATCCGCTCATCAGAAATCAACAAGACCAAGGCCAAGACCAGAGACGCCATAACCACAATTCCAACAATAATGTAACTCACCAACATACCTCATAGAGATCATATCAACACCCACCTAATCATCCTTCTGAACCACCTAACCTCAACCCACCATCACTAACCGAGGATAGACTCTCCAGAATTGAGACTCTGCTTGAAGACATATGTAAAGAAGTCCAAGACAAAAGAGTGTTCAAGGATGAAGTGCGAGCCAATATCAAAAACCAGGGAGACACTATCAACAGGCTGGAGTCCCAAGTGGGATATCTATCTCAATAGTTTCCCAAACCTACTGAGAGTTTCCCAAGTGACACAGAAAAGAGCCCAGAGGAAAAACAAAGAAAGCAAGGTAGGAAGAATGCAAGATGATTACTATAAGTGATGAGAGGAATGTGGAGGAAGTGCACACACAAACAGAACACTTCCACGACAATCCAAAGGAAAAACATGAAGAAAGAAACCACGCATCCCATCCCACACACAGGGAGGAGCTAAAGGAAGGAAAGACCCTGAACCCATATGCACCCTTTCCCCAAAGGCTCAAAGGTGGTGTAGCAAGGAGAATGTATTCAAGGTTCCTCGACATGTTTGTATCTCTTGATGTAAATATACCATTCATTAAGGCCCTCCAGCAAATGCCCTTCTACATCAAGTACATAAAGGAGCTGCTGGCCAAAAAGAGTTCATTGAAGGGTGGGCAAAATATAAAGATAGACAGGGAGTGCAGTGCTCTCATTCAAACAGAGCCACCTACAAAGAAGAAGGATCCACGGAGTTTTCACATTCCCTGTGCTTTAGGAGAGACAATGACTGATAAAGGGCTCTGTGACTTGGGAGCAAGTATCAACTTAATGCCTCTGTACCTCATGAAAAAGCTTCAAATCAATGAGCTAACACCCACGGACGTAATCATCAAATTGGCTGAAAAAAACTCAAAAATAGGCGATAGGAGTGGTTGAAAACGTATTAGTAAAGGTTGGGAATTACTTCCTTCCCACAGACTTTGTTATCTTGGAGATGGAAGAGAATCACATCCATCCCATCATCTTGGGGAGGCCATTCTTAGCCACAGTCAGGGCGCTTATAGATGTGGAGCGAGGAGAACTAATCTTGAGAATACATGATGAACACCTCACCTTCAATGTCTTCAAACCCTCACAAGAAGCAGATCATGATAACAAAGAGTCAAAGGAAGACCACAGTAAGGAGCTGATGGAAGAACCAAATAAGGGAGCACAAGCACGACAACTAAGAACTCCTATGGTTAACAAGCAATGTGGTCAGAAAGAACAACAACCAAGTGTGACCCAAGAGGAGCAAGACTCACCAGAGTCATATGAGACAAGCAACAAAACCCTCCTGAGAGAAGGAACCACAAGGAGCAAGGTAACATCAAGGGAAACAAAGAAGAAGGCCCCAAGGGGATGGAGGAACAAGAAGATTCCTACAGAGAATTTTTCCCCGGGAGATGAAGTGGTCTCTGCTTATCTTCCACTCATCCCACCACATCTCCCCACAATCCCATCTCAGCTACCTCAAGTGTACACCATCAGCAAAATTCTGTCCTTAGAACATGTGGAACTTCTCAATAAAGCCAATGGAAACATATTCACTACAAGGGGGGAAGATTTAAAACAATACCAACCACCCTGACAAAGGCCAAACGTCAAGCTAATGACGCTAAAGAAGCATTTCATGGGAGGCAACCCATGTTCTATACCCTTTCCTTTTAATCTTTAATGGTAGTCAATAAAGCAAAATTCATGGATTTAAAATCAACTTTGACAAACACCTATAAGAATCTCTACATGAAACATATGCCACAATTCAAACTAATTTCTCTTTCTTTTTTATTTTGGAAGGAATTTGAAGGGAATATTGGAGGAACTTGATGGGACAACCAATTGAAGGGGGGTTCGGCCACCTCACCCATGGAACTACACATTTGTCTTCAAGGGGAACACCATGGGAAGTGTTGTCATGCAACATTGGGAGTAGGATAGCCTTGGAGACCGAACCAAGACCCTCATAAAAGAAGTGATCCTTGTGTCCTTCCAATGCTAAACCCCAGCCGTTCACCATTAAGCCATACCACCAATCCACACCCTTCAATTACCTATCATCTTCCTATATAAAAGACCCCCACTTTACACCTCTTCATATTCTAATATCTGTTCATTCCATCTATTGTTCTTCTTTCTTCCAAATTCTTCCAAAACTTTGCACACTACCAATTCCAACCCATGGCATCGTCGAGCTCGAAAAGAAGAAAAGGAAAGGAACCTATGGAGCAGCCTCCTTTTGATGAGAAGAAATTTAGAACCTTTTACCATGCATTAAAATTCGAGTGGATAGCTGAGAAAGAAATCATATACGAGTTAGGCTTCCAAGTCACAAAAACTGAGTGCTCTGAAATCACAAAGAAGGTGGAAAAGAGAAGATGGGAGCTCCTCACTGATCCGGTCACAAGAGTAAACGCAACTCTTGTAAGAGAGTTCTATGCAAACGCGGTCAGATATGATAAGGCAGATGAATCCTATACAAGCTTTGTAAGAGGGATGATAGTGGATTTTAGTCCCATGAACATCATGAGGGTGCTAAAGCTACGAATCATACCATTCGGGAAGAGTTTGGCATAAACACTCAGGCAAAGTTAACTTATGTAACTGGGCATATGCATAACTTGCACCTTGCCATCCCAAGTTATGATGCAGTCCACAATGACTTAACAGAACAAGAGGAGGGAAAGGTGAAACAACAAAAGGAAGAACTAAAGAAGAAGATGGAGGATGCTGGTTTCTGGAAAAAGCTGATCGAAAAGCGCAAAAGAAATGGGGAACTGATGAGCGGATAATTTATACGCTTTTTGGCATTGTTTTTAGGTAGTTTTTAGTAAGTTTAAGCTACTTTTAGGGATGTTTTCATTAGTTTTTATGTTAAATTCACATTTCTAGACTTTACTATGAGTTTGTGTATTTTTCTGTGATTTCAGGTAATTTCTGGCTGAAATTGAGGGACTTGAGCAAAACTTTGAAAAAGGCTGACAAATGGACTGCTGATGCTGTTGGAATCTGACCTCCCTGCACTTGAAATAGATTTTCTGGAGCTACAGAACTTCAAATGGCGCGCTCTCACCGGCGTTGGAACGTAGACATCTAGAGCTTTCCAGCAATATATAATAGTTCATACTTTATTCGGAATTTGACGACGTAACTTGGCGTTGAACGCCAAGTACATGCTGCTGTCTGGAGTTAAACGCCAGAAACACGTCATGATCCAGAGTTGAACGCCCAAAACACATTATAACTTGGCGTTCAACTCCAAGAAAAGTCTCAGCTCGTGGATAGATCAAGCTCAGCCCAAGCATACACCAAGTGGGCCCCGGAAGTGGATTTAAGCATCAATTACTTACTCATGTAAACCCTAGTAGCTAGTCTAGTATAAATAGGATAAGTTACTACTGTATTAGACATCTTTTGATAGTTTAATCTTTTGACTTTGTAGTCTTTGATCATTGGGTCTCTTGATCACTCAGGGGGCTGGCCATTCGGCCATGCCTGAACCTTTCACTTATGTATTTTCAACAGTAGAGTTTCTGTACACCATAGATTAAGGGTGTGGAGCTCTGCTGTACCTCAAGTTTCAATACAATTACTATTACTTTCTATTCAATTCTCTTCTATCCTTATTCCAAGATATACGTTATACTTAACTTTGATGAATGTGATGATCTGTGAAACTCATCATCATTCTCACCTATGAACGCGCGTGATTGATAACCACTTCCGTTCTACTTTAGGCAGGGCGCATATCTCTTAGATTCCCCAACAGAATCTTCGTGGTATAAGCTAGATAGATGGCGGCATTCATGAGGATCCGGAAAGTCTAAACCTTGTCTATGGTATTCCGTGTAGGATTCTGGGATTGAATGACTGTGACGAGCTTCAAACTCCTAAAGGCTGGGCGTGATGACAAAAGCAAAAGAATCAAGGGATTCTATTCCAACCTGATTGAGAACCGACAGATGATTAGCCGTGCTGTGACAGAGCATAGGAACGTTTTCACTGAGAGGATGGGATGTAGCCATTGACAACGGTGATGCCCTACATACAGCTTGCCATGGAAAGGAGTAAGAAGGATTGGATGAATGTAATAAAAAAAGTAGAGATACGAGAGGAGCACAACATCTCCATACGCCTATCTGAAATTCCCACTATTGATTTACATAAGTATTTCTATCCCTTTTATTTTCTATTTATTATTAATTTTCGAACTCATCATAAACCAATTTAATCTGCCTAACCGAGATTCACAAGGTGACCATAGCTTGCTTCATACCAACAATCTCTGTGGGATCGACCCTTACTCACGTAAGGTTTATTACTTGGACGACCCAGTACACTTGCTGGCTAGTTGAATGGAGTTATGGAAAGAAAAAGCTTCTCTAACAGTACCTGGAACTCTTGTATCACAATTTCGTCCACCAGGAACCGAGCAATCAAGAAGGATCCCAAGACAAAGGAAACAAAGGGACTTGAGCATTCTGATAAGTAAAAGGTGGTGGAGCTCCCTCTTCATTTATCTTTTTCAAGCTTTAAATAAGGAAACTCATGTATGAAATAGAACATGCTTCCATAGTAGCTTAGGAATTTTCAATTCTGCCTTTAAATGTTCATTGCTTAAGTCTAAAGTGTTTGGTCTAGGCCCTTAGTTTTCACTGTCATCTTGCTTATATGTATGCTTGTCCTTCTAAGTCAATTAAAAAGAAAATGTTATGAAAAATAAGAGTGGAGTTATCTTGTGAAGTAAATTCTTAAGTTTGTGGTATGGTCATTGATCAGCTAAGTTGGTTCACCCACATGGTATATAGGCAACTATATGCTCTAAACCACATGCTTGGAACACATCCTATGAGACTAACCAAAAAAATAAAATAAGATCTTAATAAGAAAAGAGAAAGAGCAATAAGAGTTGAAAAGGAAAGAAAAACAATAAGAAATAAGGCTAGGCACCAATGGTTGAATATTGAGGCATGTGTCTGTGGTATTCCAGTGAAAGGGATATGCTTGGATGAATAAGCTCTTAGGGGTGCCTTGTCACTTGATAACTTGGGTTAACTAATCCGGGATTATCAGCTGAAAGTCTACTATCAAGAGTAACCTTTGCTACAGAGCACTTAGTAACCCAAAGGGGTGCTGGACACCAAGGTCTCAAGGAAGAAAAACAACAAACCATGTGCCTGTGGTGTGTATGTGTGGGGGAAAGAGACTTGAGGGAGTAAGTCCTTAGGGGTGTCTTAACACCTAGCACCTTGAACCAACAGGTTTGGGAGTGTTGGCTGAAAGCTTATCATAAAGAGTCGCCCTCTTATAGAGCACTTAGCTTAAGAAGAATGCAATAAACCCTAGAAAAGAAGGGAGGATCAATAATAAGAATTCTCAAGGGATGCAATCAAGCAAGTGTTCAAAGGCATGATAAAGGCCTGAAAACAGTGAAGGAATGAACCTAAGTTGCTATGCATGAAACCCCGTAAACCAGGAATTTGACTTCTATATCAATGAATTGGTTATCTTGTTTTTTCATTCATCTTTCCTGTGTTTCAGTACTTGCTTAGGGACAAGCAATCTTTAAGTTTGGTGTTGTGATGCCAGGGCATCTTGGCCAGTTTCACTGACCTTTTTTTTACTGTTTTAGGGTAGTTTCATGCATTTTCTTAGTAAATAAGCAAGTTTTGGATGAAAATACACTTACATCTTGATTCAAGCAATTATTGTGAACTTTACATGATTTCATGAGGATTAGGCAGGAATTGTATGGTATAATTGATGATGCATAATCTCAAGACTTGGAACAGAGCTTTGATGCACCTTAATTGCTGGATTTCAGGACAAAGGAAGCAAGAAGAAGCCACGTTAGCAGCCACGTTAATCTAATTAACGTGACCACTAACATGGAATGGGAACAAGCTTGTAGCGTTAATGGAAAAAGTGATCACCAATAACGCCCTCGAAGCCATCATAGCCCACGTTAGTTGCCACGTTAACTACAATAACGTGGTAGCTAACGTAGAGGAAGAAGAAGAGCTCCAACGTTAGTGGTAAAAGTGATTGCCACTAACGTTCCACAAAGGCACAATGAAGCCACGTTAAGAGTCACGTTAATCCAATTAACGTGAACTCTAACGTGGGATGAAGAACCAATCACCAACGTTAGTGACACTCACCTTTGTCACTAACGTTGGACCAACCCAAGAGTGCCCACGTTAGAGGTCACGTTAAGACCACTAACGTGAGAGATAACGTGGAGCTAAGCATGATAAGCCAACGTTAGTGACACTCACCTTTGTCACTAACGTTGGAGATCACAATCACTACCACGTTAATGGCCATGTTAATCTAATTAACATAAACTCTAACGTGGGAAGTTGGAGCGTTAGTGACAAAGGTAAGTGTCACTAACGCATTCGAAGCTTAGTGATGAGCGGATAATTTATATGCTTTTTGACATTGTTTTTAGTATGTTTTTAGTATGTTTTAGTTAGTTTTTAGTATATTTTTATTAGTTTTTAGTTAAAATTCACTTTTCTGGACTTTACTATGAGTTTGTGTATTTTTCTGTGATTTCAGATATTTTCTGGCTGAAATTGAGGGATTGAGCAAAAATCTGATTCAGAGACTAAAAAGGACTGCAGATGCTGTTGGATTCTAACCTCCCTGCACTCGAAGTGAATTTTCTGGAGCTACAGAAGCCCAATTGGAGCGCTCTTAACGGCGTTGGAAAGTAGACATCCTGGGCTTTCCAGCAATATATAATAGTCCATACTTTGCCCGAGATTTGATGGCCCAAACCGGCGTTCCAAATCAGCTCAAGAATGCCGGAACTGGCACAAGAATGGGAGTTAAACGCCCAAACTGGCACAAAAGCTGGCGTTTAACTCCAAGAGAAGTCTCTACACGAAAATGCTTCAATGCTCAGCCCAAGCACACACCAAGTGGGCCCGGAAGTGGATTTTTATGTCATTTACTCATCTTTGTAAACCCTAGGCTACTAGTTCTCTACAAATAGGACCTTTTGCTATTGTATTTTCATCTTGGTAGCTATCTTTAGTCTTATGCTATCTTAGATCTTTGGGAGGCTGGCCTCACGGCCATGCCTAGACCTTGTTCTTATGTATTTTCAACGGTGGAGTTTCTACACACCATAGATTAAGGTGTGGAGCTCTGCTGTACCTCGAGTATTAATGCAATTACAATTGTTCTTCTATTCAATTCAGCCTATTCTTGTTCTAAGATGTTCATTTGCACCCAAGAACATGATGAATATGATGATTATGTGACACTCATTATTATTCTCACTTATGAACGAGTGCCTGACAACCACTTCTGTTCTACAAGCAAACAAGGCTTGAATGTTTATCTCTTGGATCCCTTAATTGGAATCTTCGTAGTATAAGCTAGAATTGATGGTGGCATTCAAGAGAATTCGGAAGGTCTAAACCTTGTCTGTGGTATTCTGAGTAGGATTCAATGATTGAATGACTGTGACGAGCTTCAAACTCGCGATTGTGGGGCGTTAGTGACAGACGCGAAAGAATCACTGGATTCTATTCCGACATGATCGAGAACCGACAGCTGAATAGCCGTGCCGTGATAGAGTGCGTTGAACATTTTCACTGAGAGGATGGGAGGTAGCCACTGACAACGGTAAAACCCTACATACAGCTTGCCATGGAAAGGAGTAAGAAGGATTGGATGAATACAGTAGGAAAGCAGAGAGACGGAAGGGACAAAGCATCTCCATACGCTTATCTGAAATTCTCACCAATGAATTACATAAGTATCTCTATCCTTATTTTATGCTTTATTCATATATCATCCATAACCATTTGAATCTGCCTGACT
>NC_029775.3:82214898-82215082 GCF_000817695.3 Arachis duranensis | reverse complement strand
GATCGACCCTTACTCGCGTAAGGTTTATTACTTGGACGACCCAGTACACTTGCTGGTTAGTTGTGCGAAGTTGTGTTTTTGCCATGGTATTGAACACCAAGATTTTGGATTCATCACCGGGGATTATTTGAGTTGTGAAAAGAAGAGATCACAATTTCGTGCACCAAGTTTTTGGCGCCGTTGC
>NC_029775.3:82213932-82214647 GCF_000817695.3 Arachis duranensis | reverse complement strand
TTAGACTAACATTGCATGATTCCTGGAATTCTCATTAAGAATTTTGATATCTTTATGTTCTTTTCCACTTAATTTTCGAAAAAGCACAAAAAAAAATTACAAAATCATAAAAACCAAAAATATTTTATGTTTCTTGTTGAGTCTAGAGTCTCATGTTAAGTTTGGTGTCAATTGCAAGTTTCTGTTCTTCTTGCATTCATTCATGTGTCTTAAGTGATCTTCAAGATGTTCTTGATGATTTCATTACTCTGATCTATAGATTCTCTTGACTTGAGTGTTTTGTGTTTCTCATATGCATTCTCATTTTGTTGTGTCAATGGTATACAAACTGCTAAGTTTGGTGTCTTGCATGCATTGTTATTTGATTTTAGTTACATGTTGATTATTAAAAATCCAAAAATATTTTTAATTTGTGTCTTTTCAAGTCAATAATACAGAAGATTGAAGATTCAGAACATTCAGCAGAGGAATTGCACATAAAAAGTTGGGCATTCAAAACGCCCAGTAAGGAAGGCAAACTGGCGTTTAAACGCCAGCCAGGCACCCTGGCTGGGCGTTTAACGCCCAAAAGGGTAGTGGTTTGGGCGTTAAACGCCAGAATGTGCACCATTCTGGGCGTTTAACGCCAGGATGGCACGAGAAGGAAGATTTTGTTTTCAAATCAATCTTTTTTTTGTTTTCAAAATCTTTTCAAAATCAAATCTTTTTCAAATCA
>NC_029775.3:82211656-82213274 GCF_000817695.3 Arachis duranensis | reverse complement strand
AAGCATCTCTATCCCTGCCATTGGAGCAAACAATTTTGAGCTTAAGCCTCAATTAGTTTCTCTAATACAACAGAATTGCAAGTTTCATGGACTTCCATTGGAAGATCCTCATCAGTTTTTAGCTGAGTTCTTGCAGATCTGTGACACTGTCAAGACTAATGGGGTTGACCCTGAGGTCTACAGACTTATGTTATTCCCTTTTGCTGTAAGAGACAGAGCTAGGATATGGTTGGACTCACAACCTAAAGAAAGCCTGAACTCTTGGGAAAAGCTAGTCAATGCCTTCTTGGCAAAGTTCTTTCCACCTCAAAAATTGAGTAAGCTTAGAGTGGAAGTCCAAACCTTCAGACAGAAGGAAGGAGAATCTCTCTATAAAGCTTGGGAAAGATACAAACAATTAATCAGAAAGTGTACCTCTGATATGCTTTCTGAATGGAGCATCATATGTATTTTCTATGATGGTCAGTCTGAACTGTCCAAGATGTCTTTGGATAGCTCTGCTGGAGGATCTCTTCATCTGAAGAAGACGCCTACAGAAGCTCAAGAACTAATTGAAATGGTTGCAAATAACCAATTCATGTATACTTCTGAATGGAATTCTGTGAACAATGGGACTAATCAGAAGAAAGGAGTTTTTGAGATTGATACTCTGAATGCCATATTGGCTCAGAACAAGATATTGACTCAGCAAGTCAATTTGATTTCTCAAAGTCTGTCTGGAATGCAAAATGCACCAGGCAGCACTAAGGAAGCTTCATCTGAAGAAGAAGCTTATGATCCTGAGAACCCTTCAATGGAAGAGGTGAATTACATGGGCGAACCCTATGGAAACACCTATAATCCTTCATAGAGAAATCATCCAAATCTCTCATGGAAGGATCAACAGAGACCTCAACAAGGTTTCAACAACAATAATGGTGGAAGAAACAGGTTTAGCAATAGCAAGCCTTTTAAGCAATACAGAAGAAAATCCAAAAGGAGAGGGCAAGGCCATCAACATGGCCAAATTTGGAGAGGAGGAAGAGGCAGTGAACGCCACTGAGGAAGACCTCAATGGACGTCCACTGGCCTCCAATGAGTTCCTTAATGAGGAACCATGGGAATCTGAGGCTCCTACTGAGACCATAGAAATCCCATTGGATTTACTTCTGCCATTCATGAGCTCTGATGAGTATTCTTCCTCTGAAGAAGATGAATATGTCACTGAAGAGCAAGTTGCTAAATACATTGGAGCAATCATGAAGCTAAATGACAAGTTATTTGGTAATGAGACTTGGGAGGATGAACCCCCTTTGCTCACCAAAGAACTGGATGACTTGTCTAGGAAGAAACTGCCTCAAAAGAGACAAGATCCTGGGAAGTTCTCAATACCTTGTGCCATAGGCACCATGACCTTCAAGAAGGCCTTGTGTGACCTAGGGTCAAGTGTAAACCTCATACCTCTCTCTGTAATAGAGAAGCTAGGGATCTTTGAGGTGCAAGCTGCAAAAATCTCACTAGAGATGGCAGACAATTCAAGAAAACAAGCTTATAGACTTGTAGAGGATGTTCTGGTAAAGATTGAAGACCATTACATCCCTGCTGATTTCATAGTCCTAGAGACTGGGAAGTGCATGGA
>NC_029775.3:82211310-82211464 GCF_000817695.3 Arachis duranensis | reverse complement strand
CAAACAGAGCCCCCACAGTCAAACTCTAAGTTTGGTGTTGGGAGGCCACAACCAAATTCTAAGTTTGGTGTTGAACCCCTGGTGCGCGAAATTGTGAACAATACTTTTTCACAACTTTCATAATCCCCGGTCATGAACCCCAAAAACTTGGTGT
>NC_029775.3:82205879-82209839 GCF_000817695.3 Arachis duranensis | reverse complement strand
AAAAATATACTAAAAACTAACTAGATCATATCAAAAACATACTAAAAACAATGCCAAAAAGTATACAAATTATCCGCTCATCAACCCCCACATTCAAACTCTAAGTTTGGTGTTAGGAGGTTCCAACATGGCTCTGAGCATCTGTGAGGCTCCATGAGAGCCCTCTGTCAAGCTACTGACATTAAAGAAGCGCTTGTTGGGAGGCAACCCAATCTTATTATATTTATCTATTCTCTTTTGTTATTTTATGTTTTCTGTAGGTTGATGATCATGAGAAGTCACAAAATCAATTGAAAAAGCAAAAATATAAAGAAAAACAGAAAGAAAAACAGCACACCCTGGAGGAGAAATTGCTGGCCTTTGAATGCCAGTAAGGCTAGCAGATGGGCGTTTAACGCCCAGTCTGGCACCATTTTGGGCGTTTAACGCCAGAAAGGGGCACCAGACTGGTGTTAAACGCCAGGAAAGGGCAAGAAGTTGGCGTTAAACGCCAGAAATGGGCACCAGCCCGGCGTTTAACGCCAGAATTGGCACAGGGAGCAATTTCTCTCGCCACTTGGTGCAAGGATGACTTTTCCTTGACACCTCAGGATCTGTGGACCCCACAGGATCCCCACCTCAACACCCATTCACCAATCACCTCAACACCTCTTCCCCAAAAACCCTTCACCTATCAAATCCCATCTTTCTCTTCACCACTCACATTCATCCTTCATAAAACCCCACCTACCTCACCATTCAAATTCAAACCACTTTCCCACCCAAACCCACACTCCCATAGCCGAACCCTACCCCTCTCTTCACCCCTATATAAACCCCTCTTCACTCCTTTATTTTCACACAACCTAAACACCCCTTCTCCCCCTTTGGCCGAACAACATAGCCATTTCCATCTCCTTCACTTCTTCTTCTTCTACTCTCTTCTTTTCTCTTTTGCTCGAGGACGAGCAAACCTTTTAAGTTTGGTGTGGTAAAAGCATCGCTTTTTGTTTTTCCATAACCATTTATGGCATCCAAGGCCGGAGAAACCTCTAGAAAGAGGAAAGGAAAGGCAAAAGCTTCCACCTCCGAGTCATGGGAGATGGAGAGATTCATCTCAAGGGTGCATCAAGACCACTTCTATGAAGTTGTGGCCTTGAAGAAGGTGATCCCCGAGGTCCCTTTTTCACTCAAAAAGAGTGAATATCCGGAGATCCGACATGAGACCCGAAGAAGAGGTGGGGAAGTTCTTACCAACCCCATTCAACAAGTCGGAATCTTAATGGTTCAAGAGTTCTATGCCAATGCATGGATCACCAAGAACCATGATCAAAGTGTGAACCCGGACCCAAAGAATTGGCTTACTATGGTTCAGGAGAAATTCTTGGATTTTAGTCCGGAAAATGTATGGTTGGCATTCAACTTGCCCATGATGCAAGGAGATGAACATCCTTACACTAGAAGGGTCAACTTTGATCAAAGGTTGAACCAAGTCCTCACAGTCATTTGTGAAGAGGGCGCCCAATGGAAGAGAGATTCAAGAGAAAAGCCGGTTCAATTGAGAAGGTATGACCTCAAGCCTGTGGCTAGGGGATGGTTGGAGTTTATCCAACGCTCAATCATTCCCACTAGCAACCGGTCCGAAGTTACTATAGACCAGGCTATCATGATTAATAGCATCATGATTGGAGAAGAAATAGAAGTTCATGAGGTTATATCCCAAGAACTTTATAAGGTGGCGGACAAGTCCTCTACCTTGGCAAGGTTAGCCTTTCCTCATCTCATTTGTCACCTCTGTTATTCAGTTGGAGTTGACATAGAGGGAGACATCCCCATTGATGAGGACAAGCCCATTACTAAGAAGAGGATGGAGCAAACAAGAGACCCTTCTCATCATCAAATCCCTGAGATGCCTCAAGAGATGCACTTTCCTCCACAAAACTATTGGGAGCAACTAAACACCTCCCTAGGAGAATTGAGTTCCAACATGGGACAACTAAGGGTGGAGCACCAGGAACATTCCATCCTCCTCCATGAAATTAGAGAAGATCAAAGAATCATAAGGGAGGAGCAACAAAGACAAGGAAGAGACATTGAGGAGCTCAAGCACTCCATAAGATCTTCAAGAGGAAGAACAAGCCGCCATCACTAAGGTGGACCCCTTCTTTATTTTCCTTGTTCTGTATTTTCTGTTTTTCAAAAATTATGCTTATGTTTATCTATGTTTGTGTCTTGTGATCATTAGTGTCTTAGTGTCTATGCCTTAAAGCTATGAATGTCCTACGAATCCATCACCTTTCTTGAATGAAAAATGTTCTTAATTGAAAAAGAGAAGAATTGCATGAATTTTGAATTTTATAACAGATTAATTATTTTGATGTGGTGGCAATACTTTTGTTCTTAATAATAGTGTCCTTAATTTGAATCCTTGGTTAGCTTAGACTAGTGAGAGTGCTCATGATTTAAGTGTGGGAAAATTAGGTTGGGAACATTTGGTTTGAGAATTGGGTGTTGTACATTTTTGCTGAATTTGTGAAAAATATAGTTAAGCACATATTCTTGCATTCAATACTTCAATCATATACATTGAGAAAGACAAAGAAGGAGAAAAATAGAAAAAAAAGAAAAAAACGAAAAAAAAAGAGAAGAAAGAAATAAAGTTGTGATCCAAGGCAAAAAGAGTGTGCTTAAGAACCCTGGACACCTCTAATTGGGGACTCTAGCAAAGCTGAGTCACAATCTGAAAAGGTTCACCCAATTATGTATCTGTGGCATGTATGTATCCGGTGGTAATACTGGAAGACAGAGTGCTTTAGGCCACGGCCAAGACTCAATAAGTAGCTGTGTTCAAGAATCATCATACTTAACTAGGAGAATCAATGACACTATCTGGATTCTGAGTTCCTAAAAGAAGCCAATCATTCTGAATTTCAAAGGATACAGTGAGATGCCAAAACTGTTTAGAGGCAAAAAGCTAAAACCCCCGCTCATCTAATTAATACTGATCTTCATTTTTTAGTATATTTTTATTAGTTTTTAGTTAAAAATCACTTTTCTGGACTTTACTATGAGTTTGTGTGTTTTTCTGTGATTTTAGGTATTTTCTGGCTGAAATTGAGGGACGTGAGCAAAAATCTGATTCAGAGGCTGAAAAGGACTGCAGATGCTGTTGGATTCTGACCTCCCTGCACTCAAAGTGGATTTTCTGGAGCTACAGAAGCCCAATTGGAGCGCTCTTAACGGAGTTGGAAAGTAGACATCCTGGGCTTTCCAGAAATATATAATAATCCATACTTTGCCCGAGATTTGATGGCCCAAACCGGCGTTCCAAATCAGCTCAAGAATGCCCGGCGTTAAACGCCGGAACTGGCACAAGAATGGAAGTTAAACGCCCAAACTGGCACAAAAGCTGGCGTTTAACTCCAAGAGAAGTCTCTACACGAAAATGCTTCAATGCTCAGACCAAGCACACACCAAGTGGGCCCGGAAGTGGATTTTTATGTCATTTACTCATCTTTGTAAACCCTAGGCTACTAGTTCTCTACAAATAGGACCTTTTGCTATTGTATTTTCATCTTGGTAGCTATCTTTAGTCTTATGCTATCTTAGATATTTGGGAGGCTGGCCTCACGGCCATGCCTAGACCTTGTTCTTATGTATTTTCAACGGTGGAGTTTCTACACACCATAGATTAAGGTGTGGAGCTCTACTGTACCTCGAGTATTAATGCAATTACTATTGTTCTTCTATTCAATTCAGCCTATTCTTGTTCTAAAATATTCATTTGCACCCAAGAACATGATGAATGTGATGATTATGTGTCACTCATCATCATTCTCACTTATGAACGAGTGCCTGACAACCACTTCTGTTCTACAAGCAAACAAGGCTTGAATGTTTATCTCTTGGATCCCTTAATTGGAATCTTCGTGGTATAAGCTAGAATTGATGGTGGCATTCAAGAGAATTCGGAAGGTCTAA
>NC_029775.3:82196568-82205734 GCF_000817695.3 Arachis duranensis | reverse complement strand
CCAACGTTAGTGACACTCACCTTTGTCACTAACGTTGGACCAACCCAAGAGTGCCCACGTTAGTGGTCACGTTAAGACCACTAACGTGAGAGATAACGTGGAGCTAAGCATGATAAGCCAACGTTAGTGACACTCACCTTTGTCATTAACGTTGGAGATGGCAATCACCACCACGTTAGTGGTCACGTTAATCCAATTAACGTGAACTCTAATGTGGGAAGGAGGGGTGTTTGGAGCGTTAGTGACAAAGGTAAGTATCACTAACGCTCTCGAAGCTTAGACATGACCACGTTAAGGGTCACGTTAGTTACACTAACGTGAACTCTAACATGGGGACAAGACCCAAGAGCAAACATTATTGAAAAAGGTGAACGCCAATAATGTTTGCGAAGGACCAAGAGGCAACGTTAGTGGTCACGTTAGTGCCACTAACGTTGAAGTTAACGTTGATCATTTTTGGTTGGAACGTTAGTGGAAAAGGTGATTGTCACTAACGTTCTCGAACCCACATCCTCACTTAACATTAACGCCACTAACGTCCTAATTAACGCCCATGCCTAACTCACAATTTTCTGCAAACAAAGCTGAGCCCACTGAAGATTGTAACTGCTTTAACTCAAGATCAAATGCCCATATCCAAGACTTGAAGAACTCACTAGAAGATCAAGAAGAGTTGTATATATAGGAGTAGTTTTGAACTATAGAGGAGCTTATCACTTTTGGAGAACTACACTCTGTATATTTACTTTCTACATTTTCTAGTTTTGTGAGGAATGTACTCTTTCCTACCATTTTCCATTTTCAGAGCTATGAACAACTAAACCCCTTTCATTGGGTTAGGCAGCTCTGTTGTAATTTGATGGATCAATTATAGTTTTCATTCTTCTTCCTCTTTCTTTTCTCTTGATTTACTAGAAAGCTTTCGATCTTAATCTAATTGGTTAGTTGTCTTGGAAAAGAAACTCTCCATAATTGGATCTCCTCTGAGCCTTGGAAAAAGGATGAGGAGATCATGCTAGAAATGCTTTCTCATGTTGGACCGAATTGGGGTTTGGGCGGATATAGTAACATGTAATCCTCCCAACACTTTGATTTGGAAATACATGTGGTATAATCAGTAACCATACTTCATCTATTCCCATGAGCAATTAAATCAAGGAATTGGGCAATTGTTCAAGCTTAGAGAGATTAGATTGCCAAGGAATTGAGATCCAATCACTTAAGATTGCCAAGGAGATCAATGAATTCATTGATTTAGGAAATGATGAGAATGAACTTGATCTGGAAAATGCAATATCTCCTAAGCCCAATGAATCCCCCATCTCTGATCTAACCCATTCTCTTTACTTTTTGCCATTTATTTCCATGTTCATCTCCCCAAATCCCCATTTAAGATTTTGCATTTTTATTTTCTGCAATTTACTTTCCCGCCATTTAATTTCCTGCAAATCTCAACTACATTTCTGTTTAGCTCAACTAGCACACTCTTCTAACTAAAGTTGCTTGACCAATCAATCTCTGTGGGATTCAACCTCACTCTACTATGAGTTTTTACTTGACGACAATTCGGTATACTTGCCGAAAGGAAATTTGTTGAGAGACGAGTTTTCGTGCATCAATTACTTGTTGGCTTGGAACTATACTTACAACGCCAATCTTATTTTGAGATAAAATTCCTAGCCGACGGTTTTGCTCATTATCAAATTTGGCGTCGTTGCTGGGGAGTTGCAATGGTGTATGTATTTGGCTATTGTGCACATGTGAATATTGTAAATAGCTTGTTTTTGGTTGATTGTACATATGTTGTTTGCTCAATTTTTTTTGGCTTTTGTAAATATGTTGATATGTGAATATCTTGCTTTTTGTTTGCTATTGTAAATGTGAACATGTTTCTCTTGTTTGCTTTTTGTTTTTCTTGTTGGGAGCTCATGGCTTGCTGGACACTCCACTAAACCTTGGTACAATCATTGGAGAATATGGAGACCCAAGCATTGTTAGAGCTTCTCAATAAAGTCCAACTTAAGGACTCTAAATAGAAGTACTTAGTGGGAGATACCCCACCATAGTAACACCTTTCTAACCCTCTCTTTGTACATAGTTTCAATTCATTGCATTATGTCTCTTGTAGATAGCTTAGGCTTAGTTTAAAATCAAGCTTAATTTGATTACATTTCAGCTTAGATAATGTGTTTTTGATGAATAATATGTTTTGGGGTTGAAAATGCTATTTGAATGTCATGTTTGGTGCCTTAGAGCACTAAAATTTTTTGAGAAAAATAGAGCAAGTGCGTGCGCACACACCTGTGCGTACGCACACGACCCCAATTTTTGCGTTCTGTGCGTGCGCACCCATCTGTGCATTCGCACGCCTTGTGTGTCCGCATCCCCCATCCTTTTGCCTTTTGTGCATGTGCACGGACCTGTGTGCGTACGCACAGATGGCATGATAGCTGGCAATTATGACACTTCATGTTAAAAAAAGTGTTATGTGCATGCGCACACGCTGGTGCGTACGCACACCTTCTAATCCCTTCTCTGTTTAGAGCGCTCGCACACGCTTATGCGTCCGCTCACCCTCCATTTCTTTTACTTTATGTGCGCGCGCACACTTCTTGATTCCCTCTCTGCTGATAGCATTTGCACACCTGGTGCGGACGAACACCTTTCCTTCTCCACCTAGTCTGTGTACGCACACATACCTGTGCGTACACACGCCCCTGTTTCCCCACCATTACACTTCTTTTCTCCTCTTCTCTCTACTTCTTCTCTTCTTCTCTCTTTCACCCCTCTCTTCTCTCCCTTTTACCTTATTTTCTACTTGTTTTACTTGGTTTCATTGCATCGCATTTTTGTTTTAGTAATTATATTAGTTTTAGTTTAAGTGTTTGTGATTAAATAAGTTGCAAGTGTTTGTTTGATGTGATTGGGTTGCTTCTTGATTGAATTTCATCAATGCACTTATACTTTGCCTTCAATTACTATTACCTAATTAGATTTGCCCATTTACATTTTGTGGGATATTAGGTAAAACTTTTATGAGTGCACATGAAATTTAGTGAATTGATTGAATTGCTTGTTCATCATGGTTTTTAAGTCAATATAATCACATCACGAGGTCCTTGTTTCTTATTAATGCCTTGCATTTGTTTGAGTTGACTTGACTTGATTCCTATCAAGACTTGTCACTTTTTGTAACAAACACCTTAACCATGTGATTATTTGATTTTTCCTAAGGATGAGTAAGTAATTTTCTTGTCATCAATGCATTGGTTATTGTTTGTTGTACTATTATATCAAATTTTGCTCTTTCACTTATACAACTTCAATATCCAATAATTCCTGCATTCAATTCACTCTTGTTATAGTTGCCTAAGTTTGCATGTGCTTAATTAATACTTATTCATTTCTTGCATCTTAGGCCAATTAATTGAGGAACTCATTCTTACTTTTTGGGTGTGTAGATGCCATTTTTAACCGGCCGTTGTGTGTATTCTAACCGCGTGCACACTTGGAATACACACATGGCTCATTTTTTCATCATACCACACAACTATGCAAACTTCCTCAATTAGATGCTTATTTGCTTCTTCCTTTATCTTTTTGTGCAACTTGCCCTATGATTCCTAATTATTCTTTATTTGTTCTTTTCGAGGATGAGACATAGAGGCAAGGAGCCAGAAGAGGATGAGGACACCGAGGAGGGAGATGCCTGGTGCACGAAATTGTGATCATCAATGGCGCCATCAACATGGTACGCTCAATTGAAATCTCAACTCTTTATCACAACTTCGCATAACTAACCAGCAAGTGCACTGGGTCGTCCAAGTAATAAACCTTATGCGAGTAAGGGTCGATCCCACGGAGATTTTTGGTATGAAGCAAGCTATGGTCATCTTGTAAATCTCAGTCAGGCGGATTCAAATGGTTATGGAGGATTAATGATTAAAAGATAAATAAAACATAAAATAAAGATAGAGATACTTATGTAATTCATTGGTGAGAATTTCAGATAAGTGTATGGAGATGCTTTGTCCCTTCCGTCTCTCTGCTTTCCTACTGTCTTCATCCAATCCTTCTTACTCCTTTCCATGGCAAGCTGTATGTTGGGCATCACCGTTGTCAATGGCTACAGTCCCGTCCTCACAGTGAAAATGTTCAATGCGTTCTGTCACAGCACGGCTATTCATCTGTCGGTTCTCGATCATGTCGAAATAGAATCCAGTGATTCTTTTGCGTCTATCACTAACGCCCCACAATCGCGAGTTTGAAGCTCGTCCCAGTCATTCAATCCTTGAATCCTACTCAGAATACCACAGACAAGGTTTAGACCTTCCGGATTCTCAAGAATGGCCGCCAATGGATTCTAGCTTATACCACGAAGATTCTGATTAAGGAATCCAAGAGATATCCACTCAATCTAAGGTAGAACGGAGGTGGTTGTCAGGCACACGTTCATAGGTGAGAATGATGATGAGTGTCACGGATCATCACATTCATCAAGTTGAGGAACAAGTGATATCTTATAATAAGAATAAGCTGAATTGAATAGAAGAACAATAGTAATTGCATTAATACTCGAGGTACAGCAGAGCTCCACACCTTAATCTATGGTGTGTAGAAACTCTACCGTTGAAAATACATAAGAACAAGGTCTAGGCATGGCCGGGAGGCCAGCCCCCATGATCTAAGAACTAGACATCCAAAGATGAAAATACAATAGCAAAAGGTCCTATTTATAGAGAACTAGTAGCTTAGGGTTTACAAAAATGAGTAAATGACGTAAAAATCCACTTCCGGGCCCACTTGGTGTGTGCTTGGGCTGAGCATTGAAGCTTTCATGCGTAGAGACTTTTTTTGGAGTTAAACGCCAGCTTTTGTGCCAGTTTGGGGGTTTAACTCCAGCTTTTGTGCCAGTTCCGGCGTTAAACACCAAAAT
Organism: Arachis duranensis; assembly: GCF_000817695.3. Taxonomy (NCBI): domain Eukaryota; kingdom Viridiplantae; phylum Streptophyta; class Magnoliopsida; order Fabales; family Fabaceae; genus Arachis; species Arachis duranensis. The sequence continues at coordinate 82,200,798 of NC_029775.3, read as the reverse complement.
TCTTGAGCTGACTTAAAATGCCTGTTTGGACCATCAAATCTTGGGCAAAGTATTGACTATTATATATTGCTGGAAAGCCCAGGATGTCTACTTTACAAAAAAATTGAGAGCGCGCCAATTGGGCTTCTGTAGCTCCAGTAAATTTACTTCGAGTGCAGGGAGGTCAGAATCCAACAGCATCTGCAGTCCTTTTTCAGCCTCTGGATCAGATTTTTGCTCAGGTCCCTCAATTTCAGCCAGAAAATACCTGAAATCACAGAAAAACACACAAACTCATAGTAAAGTCCAGAAAAGTGAATTTTAACTAAAAACTAATAAAAATATAATAAAAACTAAATAAAACATACTAAAAACATACTAAAAACAATGCCAAAAAGCGTATAAATTATCCGCTCATCAATGCCGAGCGTGCATAGGACTTGGCGATTTCCACACAACCCGACCCCTCGCATCCGCCAATTGAAGGTGGAGCTCTTGAGAGACATTCTCTCCGGATCGTGTTCATGCACGGAGGTCTCGTCATTTTGGGGATGTAAAATTTCTTTTCCCAAACACTTCACACTCTATTTCTTTTAGTAGGTTTCTTGTATATATTCGGAGTGTTTTTAACTGTTGCATTGCATCTTTTTCTTAGTATATATTTTATAGAAAGAAGTTGTGATCGGATGATGTGAATAGCATAGCACCTAGTTCAATTTTGTCCTAATTGTTCATGTTAATTTTTGCTTGTTGAAAATTTGGAAAAGAACTAGGAAATTTCTGATGAAAATTGCATCCATCACGACATACATACATACATATTGGAAATAAGTTTGGTAAAACAACAAAGAAGTTTCAAGAAATCTCTTTTTGGGCATTCCATTGAGTAGATTTGAAAATTATTTTTGAACTTGCTTGAAATATCTTTTTATGGAACATAGAAAAGAGCTTGAACAAATACCAAGTAAGATTTGAGCTTAAATTGTGTGGTTGCATATTTTCAATCACAAATTTTGTTCTTGTGTGTTATAAACTCCTTTTATGATTGTAATCTTAGATTTGCTTTTGTCTATATGTCCTATATTTGTTGTTTTGGATTGCATTTAGTATGATTGAGGCCATCTTTGCATAGCTCACTAACCCATATGGCCAACCCTTGCATCTATCTTTGCAAACCACTTTTTGAGCCTTTAATTCCCCTTTGGTCTCATTATAAGCACATTATTCACCCTAAGTGAAAAACCATTATGTCCATTAATTGTATCTTTGATTAGCTTGGGTTTAAGTGTGTGTATGTTAATCAAGTGTGGGGGGAATTTGTGGGAAACATGGGTAATTAGTTCTTTGGGTGTTTATTGAGAATATTTGGTAAAATGGGTAAATACTCATGCATTCATTATTTGGAAAATATGCATCTCTCTTATATGATAAAAGAAAAAATTTTGGTTTACATACTCTGTTCATAAAAAAAATAAAAAAAATAAAAAAAAGAAAGAAAAGAAAATATATGATAATAAGAATCTAAAGAAGGGATGCATATGTAGTTGAATTGATAATAGTTGAATTGAAAAGAAGCATGCATGAGTGAATGTGAGAAAAGGTAAATGGGTAGTTAGGTTGTTTTGTTATGTATTTGGGATGATATATGATTAGGTGGGATACTTGAGCTAATCAAAGATCCAATTTCTTAGCCTACTTAACCATATTAATCCTACCTTTACCCTAGCCCCATTACAACCCTCAAAAGTCCTCATGATATTTGCATTCATGCATCAAATATTAGTCGATTGTTAGATGACTTGCAAATCTTTGAGAAACATGATTAAAGGAGGATTAAGTGATTAAGCCCTAAAAACTGAGCGACTAGAGTGTAAACACATCCGGTGAGGGGTTCAATCGCTCAACTCTATGATTCCATTGCTTATCTTGTATCTTCTTGCAAGTTGTTGAACTTAATTTTGGAAACATCAAATCAAATCTTTGGACATCAATCATATTGCTATATTTGCTTTGTCTTGACCCTAAGTTTCTACTTTGGATTGATGGAGATTCTCAATAGAAACCACATTGTAGATATAGATAGATAGTATTTTGCATAGTTGCATGCTGATACACAATTATTTCGTTGTACATCTTGTGCTTAATTGAGTGGATTTTATCTACTAATCTCACACTTATTCATAGAAATCGCATGTTTTACATTTTCCTTCCTGATTTTGTGATATGATTGGAAACATGTTTCTTTGGTCTTAATTTAGCTAATTTTAAATCCTTTCTTATTACCATTCGATGCCTTGATATGTGTGTTAAGTGTTTTCAGAGATTACAGGGCAGGAATGGCTTAGAGGAGGGAAAGGAAGCATGCAAAAGTGGAAAGAATACAAGAAATTGAAGGAATTGCTAATGTTGTCGGCCCTGACCTCTTCGCACTCAATCGATCATAACTTGAGCTACAGAGGTCCAAATGAGGGGTTCTAGTTGCGTTGGAAAGTTAACGTCCGGGGCTTCAAAATGATATATAATTTGCAAGAGTGGCTGTAGAGCTAGGTGACGCGCACTGGTGGACAAAATTGTGATTGCCCTCTTTGTATTTGCATGAGATTTATTTAATGGCTCTTTGGCATATGTGATCACAACTACGTTTAACTAACCAGCAAGTGTACTGGGTCGTCCAAGTAATAAACCTTACGTGAGTAAGGGTCGATCCCACAGAGATTGTTGGTATGAAGCAAGCTATGGTCACCTTGCAAATCTCAGTCAGGCGGATTCAAGGATAATTGGATTATTAGTTTAAATTTGATTAATGGAATAAATAGAAAATAAAAAGGGATAGAAATACAGCACGGCTAATCATCTGTCGGTTCTCAATCAGGTTGGAATAGAATCCTTTGATTCTTTTGCGCTTGTCATCACGCCCAGCCTTCAGGAGTTTGAAGCTCGTCACAGTCATTCAATCCCGGAATCCTACTCGGAATACCATAGACAAGGTTTAGACTTTCCGGATCCTCATGAATGCCGCCATCTATCTAGCTTATACCACGAAGATTCTGTTGGGAAATCTAAGAGATATGCGTCCGGCCTAAAGTAGAACGGAAGTGGTTGTCAGTCACGCGCGTTCATAGGTGAGAATGATGATGAGTGTCACGGATCATCACATTCGTCAAGTTGAAGTGCAACGTATATCTTGGAATAAGGATAGAAGAGAATTGAATAGAAAGTAATAGTAATTGTATTGAAACTTGAGGTACAGCAGAGCTCCACACCCTTAATCTATGGTGTGCAGAAACTCCACTGTTGAAAATACATAAGTAAAAGGTTTAGGCATGGCCGAATGGCCAACCCTTTCCATGATCAAGAGACCGAATAGTCAAAAGATTAAACTGTCAAAAGATGTCTAATACAATAGTAAATTATCCTATTTATACTAGACTAGCTACTAGGGTTTACATGAGTAAGTAATTGATGCATAAATCCACTTCCAGGGCCCACTTGGTGTATGCTTGGGCTGAGCTTGATCTATCCACGAGCTGAGGCTTTTCTTGGAGTTGAACTCCAAGTTATAACGTGTTTTGGGCGTTCAACTCCGGATCATGATGTTTTTCTGGCGTTTAACTCCAGACAGCAGCATGTACTTGGCGTTCAACGCCAAGTTACGTCGTTAATTTCCGAATAAAGTATGGACTATTATATATTGTTGGAAAGCTCTGGATGGCTACTTTCCAACGCCGTTGAGAGCGCGCCAATTGAATTTCGGTAGCTCTAGAAAATCCATTTCGAGTGCAGGGAGGTCAGATTCCAACAGCATCATCAGTCCTTTTGTCAGCCTTTTTCAGAGTTTTACTCAAATCCCTCAATTTCAGCCAGAAATTACCTGAAATCACAAAAAAACACACAAACTCATAGTAAAGTCCAGAAATATGAATTTAACATAAAAACTAATGAAAACATCCCTAAAAGTAGCTTGAACTTACTAAAAACTACCTAAAAACAATGCCAAAAAGCGTATAAATTATCCGCTCATCACAACACCAAACTTAAATTGTTGCTTGTCCCCAAGCAACTGAAAATCAAATAGGATAAAAAGAAGAGAATATACTATAAATTCCAGAATATCAATGAATATTAATTATAATTAGATGAGCGGGACTTGTAGCTTTTTGCTTCTGAACAGTTTTGGCATCTCACTTTTTCCTTTGAAGTTTAGAATGATTGGTTTCTCTAGGAACTTAGAATTTCAGATAGTGTTATTGA
>NC_029775.3:82195137-82196190 GCF_000817695.3 Arachis duranensis | reverse complement strand
TTTAAGAGAGGTGAAGGATTAATGGATTTTATTCATAGCTTTAAGACATGGTTACTACATACTAATGATCATGAAGTAGAGACACAAAACATAGATAAACATACAACATAAAAACCGAAAAGCAGAAAGAAATAAGAACAAGGAATGAATCCACCTTTAGTGGCGTCTTCTTCTTGAAGGACCAACAATGTCCTTAAGCTCTTCTATGTCCCTTCCTTGCCTTTGTTGCTCCTCCCTCATTGCTCTTTGATCTTCTCTTATTTCTTGGAGAGTGAGGGCGTGTTCATGGTGTTCCACCCTTAATTGTTCAACATTATGGCTCAAATCTTCTAAGGAGGTGTTGAGTTTCTCCCAATAGTTGTTAGGAGGAAAGTGCATCCCTTGAGGCATCTCAGGGATTTGTTGATGATGAGCTTCCTCATGCATCTCTTGAGAACTATGAAGGATCTCTCTTGCTTGCTCCATCCTCTTCTTGGTGATGGGCTTATCCTCTTCAATGGAGATGTCTCCTTCTATGATAACTCCATCTAAGTAACATAGATGGCAAATAAGGTGAGGAAAAGCTAGCCGTGCCATTGTGGAGGACTTGTCGGCCATTTTGTAGATTTCATTGGAGATGACGTCATGAACTTCTACTTTCTCTCCAATCATGGTGCTATGAATCATGATGGCCCGATCCACAGTAACTTCAGATCGGTTGCTAGTAGGAATGATGGAGCGTTGAATGAACTCCAACCATCCTCTAGCCACAGGCTTGAGGTCCAGTCTTCTTAGTTGAACTGGCTTGCCTTTGGAGTCTACTCTCCATTGAGCTCCTTCCACACATATGTCCATTAGGACTTGGTCCAACCTTTGATTAAAGTTGACCCTTCTAGTGTAGGGGCGTTCATCTCCTTGTATCATGGGCAAGTGAAACGCCAACCTCACATTTTCCGGACTAAAATCTAAGTATTTCCCCCGAACCATTGTGAGATAATTCTTTGGATTCGGGTTCATACTTTGATCATGGTTCCTAGTGATCCATGCATTGGCATAGAACTCTTGAACCATCAA
>NC_029775.3:82194024-82194159 GCF_000817695.3 Arachis duranensis | reverse complement strand
AAGGTGATCAGGTCAATGTTGTATAGTCCCAACACCAAACTTAGAGTTTGGATATGGGATCTTAACACCAAACTTAGAGTTTGGTTGTGGCCTTCCAACACCAAACTTAGAGTTTGATTGTGGGGGTTCTTCTTT
>NC_029775.3:82193083-82193884 GCF_000817695.3 Arachis duranensis | reverse complement strand
CTCTGTTGACATCTATCACAGCTTCTGCTGTGGCTAGGAAAGGTCTTCCTAGGATGATGGATTCATCATCTTCCTTCCTAGTGTCTAGGATTATGAAATCGGCAGGGATGTAAAGGCCTTCAACCTTTACTAGCACGTCCTCTACCATTCCATAAGCTTGTCTCATTTACTTGTCTGCCAATTGTAATGAGAACAAGGCAGGTTGTACCTCAATGATCCCTAGCTTCTCCATTACAGAGAGTGGCATAAGATTTATCCCTGACCCTAGATCACATAGAGCTTTTTCAAAGGTCATGGTGCCTATGGTACAAGGTATTAAGAACTTGCCAGGCTCTTATTTCTTTTGAGGTAGAGTTTGCTGAATCCAAGTATCCAGTTCACTGATGAGCAAGGGAGGTTCACTTTCCCAGGTCTCATTACCAAACAACTTGGCATTCAGCTTCATGATAGCTCCTAAGTATTGAGCAACTTGCTCTCCAGTCACATCTTCATTCTCTTCAGAGGAAGAATAGTCTTCAGAGCTCATGAATGGCAGAAGGAGATTTAGTGGAATCTCTATGATCTCTATATGAGCCTCAGATTCCTTTGGATCCTTAATAGGAAATTCCTTCTTGCTTGAAGGACGTCCCAGGAGGTCTTCCTCACTAGGATTTTCGTCCTCCTCCTCCCTTGTGCATTCGGCCACATTGATCACATCAATGGCCTTGCACCCTCCTTTTGGATTCTCTTCTGTATTGCTTGGGAGAATACTGGGAGGAGTTTCAATAACTTTCTTACTCAGCTGGCCCACTTGTGCCTCCA
>NC_029775.3:82190249-82192415 GCF_000817695.3 Arachis duranensis | reverse complement strand
CGTCCACCATTGTTAAATCCTTGTTGAGGCTTTTGTTGATCCTTCCAGGAGAAATTTGGATGATTTCTCTATGATGGGTTATAGGTATTTCCATATGGTTCACCCATGTAATTAACCTCTGCCATGGCAGGGTTCTCAGGATCATAAGCTTCTTCAGAAGCTGCCTCTTTAGTACTGTTGGATACATGTTGCCATCCATTCAGACTTTGAGAGATCATGTTGACCTGTTGAGTCAACACTTTGTTCTGAGCCAGTATGGCATTCAGAGCATCAATTTCAAGAACTCCTTTCTTCTGGGTATCCCATTATTCACGGAATTCCTCTCAGAAGTGTACATGAATTGGTTGTTTGCAACCATGTCAATGAGTTCTTGGGCCTCTTCAGGCGTTTTCTTTAGGTGAATAGATCCACCTGCAGAATGGTTCAATGACATTTTCGAAAATTCAGACAGGCCATAATAGAATATGGTCCATTCTGAAAACATGTCAGATGGACATCTTTTGGTCAGCTGCTTGTATCTTTCCCAAGCTTCATAGAGGGATTCACCATCTTTTTGCTTGAAGGTTTGAACATCCACACTCAGCTTGCTCAGCTTTTGAGGAGGAAAGAATTTATCCAAGAAGGCAGTGACCAGCTTATCCCATGAGTCCAGGCTATCCTTAGGTTGTGAATCCAACCATATTCTAGCTCTGTCTCTTATAGCAAAAGGGAAAAGCATGAGTCTGTAGACTTCAGGATCAACTCCATTCATCTTTACAGTCTCACAGATCTGTAAGAACTCAGTTAAAAACTGGTAAGGATCTTCAGATGGAAGTCTATAAAACTTGCAGTTTTGTTTCATTAAGGCAACTAGCTGAGGTTTCAGCTCAAAATTATTGGCTCCAATGGCAGGAATGGAGATGCTTCTTCCATCAAACTTGGACGTTGGCTTTGTGAAGTCACCAAGCATTCTCCTTGCATTATTATTATTTTCGGCTGCCATCTCCTTCTCTTGTTCTAATATTTCTGAAAGCTTACCTTTAGGTTGTTGTAACTTAGCTTCTCTTAATTTTCTCTTCAGAGTCCTTTCAGGTTCTAGATCAATTTCAACAAGAGTGCCTTTATCCTTGCTCCTGCTCATATGAAAGAGAAGAAAACAAGAAAAGAAAGAGGAATCTTCTATGTCACAGTATAGAGACTCCTTTATGTTAGTAAAAAAAGAAAGGGGGAAGAAAGTAGAAGAGGGGATTCGGATATTTAGGTGAAGAGGGGTGAAGAGAAGTGTTAGTAATTAAATAAATAAATAGAATAAGAAAAGAGAGGGAGAATTTCGAAAACAATTTTGAAAAAGAGGTTAGTAATTTTCAAAAATTAGAGATAAGATAAGATTAAAATTAAAATTTAAAACAAAAGAATTTTTGAAAAAGAGATGAGTATTTTGGAAAATTAGAGAGGGATAGGTAGTTAGTTGGTTTTGAAAAAGATAGGAAACAAACAAAAAGTCAAAGAGTTAGTTGAAAAAGATATTAAAATCAAATTGAAAAGATAAAAAGATAAGAGGTTAGATAACATATTTTGAAATCAAATTTTTGAAAAAGATAAAATTTTTGAAAAAGATAAGATAAAAGATAAAAGATTTGTTGAAAAAGATTTAATTTTTAAAATGACTTAACTAACAAGAAACTACAAGATAAGATTCTAGAACTTAAAGATTGAACCTTTCTTAACAAGAAGATAACAAATTTCAAATTTTTGAACCAATCACATTAATTGTTAGCTAATTTTCGAAAATTAGATGTAAAGATAAGAAAAAGATTTTGAAAATATTTTGAAAAAGATTTTTGAAATTTTCGAAAAATAGAAAAAAATGAAAAAGATATGATTTTTGAAAAAATTTTGAAAAGATAAGATTTTTAAAATTGAAATTTTGACTTGACTTGTAAGAAACAACTAATTTTTAAAAATTTTTGACCAAGTCAACCCAAAATTTCGAAAATTTGGAGGGAAATAAGGAAAAGATATTTTTTTATTTTTGAATTTTTAATTATGAGAGAGAAAAACAACAAAAATACTAAATGCATGAAATTTTTAGATCAACACAATGAATGCATGAAAGAATGCTATGAATGTCAAGATGAACACCAAGAACACTTTGAAGATCATGATGAACATCAAGAACATATTTTT
>NC_029775.3:82181142-82189617 GCF_000817695.3 Arachis duranensis | reverse complement strand
TTGTTATCACGCCCAGCCTTCAGGAGTTTGAAGCTCGTCACAGTCATTCAATCCCAGAATCCTACTCGGAATACCATAGACAAGGTTTAGACTTTTCGGATCCTCATGAATGCCGCCATCTATCTAGCTTATACCACGAAGATTCTGTTGGGGAATCTAAGAGATATGCATCCGGCCTAAAGTAGAACGGAAGTGGTTGTCAGTCACGCGCGTTCATAGGTGAGAATGATGATGAGTTTCACGGATCATCACATTCATCAAGTTGAAGTGCAACGTATATCTTGGAATAAGGATAGAAGAGAATTGAATAGAAAGTAATAGTAATTGTATTGAAACTTGAGGTACAGCAGAGCTCCACACCCTTAATCTATGGTGTGCAGAAACTCCACTGTTAAAAATACATAAGTAAAAGGTTCAGGCATGGCCGAATGGCCAGCCTCTCCATGATCAAGAGACCGAATAGTCAAAAGATTAAACTGTCAAAAGATGTCTAATACAATAGTAACTTATCCTATTTATACTAGACTAGCTACTAGGGTTTACATGAGTAAGTAATTGATGCATAAATCCACTTCCGGGGCCCACTTGGTGTATGGTTGTTAATTGATGTATAAATACACTTTCGGGGCCCACTTGGTGTATGCTTGGGCTGAGCTTGATCTATCCATGAGTAGAGCCTTAACTTGGAGTTGAACTCCAAGTTATAACGTGTTTTGGGCGTTCAACTCCGAATCATGACGTTTTTCTGGCGTTTAACTCCAGACAGCAGCATGTACTTGGCGTTCAACGCCAAGTTACGTCATCAATTTCCGAATAAAGTATGAACTATTATATATTGCTGGAAAGCTCTGGATGTCTACTTTCCAACGCCGTTGAGAGCGCGCCAGAAAATCCATTTCGATTGCATGGAGGTCAGATTCCAACAGCATCATCAGTCCTTTTGTCAGCCTTTTTCAGAGTTTTGCTCAAATCCCTCAATTTCATCCAGAAATTACCTGAAATCACAGAAAAACACACAAACTCATAGTAAAGTCCAGAAATGTGAATTTAACATAAAAACAAATGAAAACATCCCTAAAAGTAGCTTGAACTTACTAAAAACTACCTAAAAACAATGCCAAAAAGCGTATAAATTATCCGCTTATCACGCACACGTCATTTCACGCGCATGTTTCGTTCTGTAGAAAATCAGCGGGCAAAAATCGCCCTCAGCAATTTCTGGGCTATTTTCGGCCCAATTTTCGGCCCAGAAATCACATAATAGAAGTTGTAGAGTGGAGGGATCATAGAGACACTTCTCACTACTCACTTTTCATAATTTAGATGTAGTTTCTAGAGAGAGAAAGAGAGAGAGGCTCACTCCTCTCTCCAGGATTTAGGATTCCTAGTTTTATGCTGTTGGATTGGATATTTACAGAGTCACTACCTCCACTGTGGAATTCATCATTCTAGTTTGTTTCCCTACTTGTCACTTACTCTTCCATATTCTTAATCCTTGTTCAGAGTTACAATTAGATTGCTTTTATGAATTTAATTTTATTACTTATTTAATTACTTCCAATTTTATTCCAATTATCATGTCTCTTTTCTACTCCTTTTTCATAACAAGGAAGATGGTATTCATGTTGACAGAGTAACTCCCAACTTGACTTGGGAGTTGATTAAGAGGAGACCCTTGAGTTGGAATACTCAAGAATTAATTGGTAATTCAAAGTTGTTGGCTAGCACTCTAGTCACTAACGCTAATCCTTCCCAAGGGAGAGGATTAGGACTTGTGAATAGAAGTTGTCTCACTACTTGACTTTCCTTTATTTGGTAAGGGATAACTAAGTAGAAACAACAATCAATTATCAACTGATCTTGGGAACGTCCAACAAGGATAGAACTTTTGATTAATCTTCTCCTAGTCAAGGCTTTTCATTGTTATTAATTTATTTTCTTTGGAGTTTTCGCTTCTTATTTCTCAATCCAAAACCCCAATTTACACAACTCATAACCAATAATAAGAACACCTCCCTGCAATTCCTTGAGAGACGACCTGAGGTTTAAATACTTCGGTTATCAATTTTATTAGGGGTTTGTTACTTGTGACAACCAAATTTTTGTACGAAAGGATTCTTTGTTGGTTTAGAAGCTATACTTGCAACGAGAGCTTATTTGTGAAATTCTAGACCACACAAAATTCTGTACATCAAAATGGCACCGTTGTTGGGGAATTGCAAACGTGTGCCTTATTATTGGTTACTGTAAATATTTGTTTTTTCTTATTTATTTGTTTTTGTTTTTAATTTTTGTTAGCTATTATGAATTCTCACCCCTGTCACTATGTGTTTAGTTCCAATTTTGTTGTAGGGAATGGAAGCTATAATGAGAACATGCATCAAGGTTGGGACAACCAAAGATGGGAGGAGCCACAAGGATTTAATCAACCCTCTTGGAAACAACCTCCACCAACATACTATGACCAAGAGCCTTTCCAAGAGGCATACCAAGATAATGGCTATGGTGAACACCCTTTTGATTATCAACAACCACCACCATATGCCTATGGACCCCCTCCTCAACATAGCCCTCAACCCTACTCACAAGCCACTTTTCACCATCCACCTTCATATGACCCTAACTCTTATCCACCATATCAACCACCATATAAACCATACATAGAACCACTACCTCAATATACACCATCTCCATATCCGTATCAAGAGGAACCACCTCCGTGTTATGAGCCCCTTCTCTCAACAAATGAACCCTCCTATCCACCCCAAACCTCCATGGAGAACACACTTACCTCTCTCATTGGTCTCACTTCTAAACTCCAAAATCTTATATCCCGCATGGACCAACCCTTCACCCCCAATATTCAACCCTCAAGCTTTAGTGCACTGCCACCTTCCATGCAAGAATACCCATATCCATCAATCCAAGAGCAACATGATCCCAATGATGCTATTGACATGGAATAAGAGAGAAGGGATCGTCTTAGGGATGCAATCGTAATGGATCAGTTACATACGGCCTTATTTCCAGGGGAGCAAGAGGAGGCCTAAAATGTGGCGGTAGGAGATACCATTGAAGATGAAGGAGTAGTTGAAGGGAGTTGTCATAGAAAAGAAATCATCAAGGAGGAGTACAATTTTATGCTAAAACAACTAGAGAAAACTGAAATTATCACAGAAGAGGAAGCGGTTGCAGACTTAGGAGATGCAGAACCTCCACGGGAAACTCAAGTCATAGAGCCTCCTTCTAAGATGTTAGAATTTGAGGTTCAGGAGGGTGTACAACTGAAGAACTGAGGATTGATGGTTTAGAAGTTATAATAAACTTTCGTTGCAAGTATAGTTTCTAAACCAAGCAATCAATCTTTCTTACAAACATTTTGATTGTCACAAGTAACAAACATAATAAAATTTATAAACTGAAGTATTCAAACCTCGGGTCGTCTTCTCAAGGAATTGCAGGGAAGTGTGTTTTACTATTGGTTAATGAAAACAGAGTTTTTTGGGTTTTAAAAAAAGTTTTGAACAAGAGAAATAAATTGCAGGAATTAATAAATTAATAACTAATAAAACTCTTGACAAGGTATGAAAACTGGATATCCTATCCTAGTTATCCTTATCAATGGTGATGAGAATTATACTTTTGCTCCCACTAAGTCAGCCTCTAACTATGAAGGTCAGTTAAGTTGACAAACTAATTTAATACCTAAAGTCTTAGTCAACTCCATAAGGAAACACTAGAGTTATAGGAATCTAAATTAATCAGCAAGAATAATAATTATCAATCACGATGACTTTGACAACTCAAGAGTCACCAATTAATCAACCAAAGCCAATAGTAAATAATCTAAATTAAAAATAAGGAAAAGTAATTATGAGTCTGAAATACCTCAAATTATATTTAAATAAAGATGTCAATTCTAACATGGACAAGTTCATAATTCAAGTTAGAAAGATAAATAAAAAGGACATTGAACTTGTAATAAAGAGATAATCCCAATAAGATAAATCCTAATCCTAATCCTAAGAGAGAGGAGAGAACCTCTCTCTCTAAACACTACATCTAAATCCTAAAACCATGTATGAATCCAATATTCTCTCTATATCATGAATGGATGAATTCCTCCATTTATAATCCTTCAATCTGTGTTTTCTAGGCTTGGATCTGGGCCAAAAGGGGCCCAGAAATTGCTGAGGACAGCTTCTGCAACTTCTGCAGATCGCGCATGTCACGCGTCCGCGTGGGTCACGCGGTCGCGTCATCTGGAGTGTTGCTTTTCCACGCGGTCGCGTCAGTCATGCGCCTGCATCAGTTGTGTTTCGCAGATCACGCGTTCGCCTCATCCATGCGCTCGCGTCGATTCTCTTTTGAGCGAACCACGCGTTCGCATCGTCCATGCGGATGCGTCTCTTCCAGTTTCTTCCAAGGACTTCAATTTTTTCTTTTCTTCCATTTTTGTATGTTTCCTTTCCATCTTTTAAGCCATTCCTGCCCTATAAAACCTGAAAGTACTCAACATAGAAATCACGGCATCGAATGGTAATAAAGGATAATTAAATTTGGTAATTTTAAAGCATAGGAAACATGTTTTCTCATATATCAAATTCCAAGGAAGGAATTGTAAAATCATGCAAATTCATATGAATAAGTAGGTGAAGAGTTGATAAATCATTCAATTTAAGTACAAGATTTATCATAAAATAGTGGTTTATCAACCTCCCCACACTTAAACAATAGCATGTCCTCATGCTAAATCCAAGACAAAGAGTAAGGTAAAGTGGTGGAATCATATGCAATGCAATCTACTCTAAATGCAACTACCTAAATGAGTCATGCAAATCTAGTTATTATTTACCTATATATAAAGTATACATGTAGTTAGATTAATTCATATCTTCAAGGAATCATATATGCATAGCCAACCTTAGATAATGTTAAAGCACTTTTACAATTGAGATGGGTAAAAATATTTTGCAAACTTGCAAGACAATTAACAATTTAGGCAGAGATATATGGTGATGAGCTATTGAACCCTCACTGGATTTTGTGTTTACTCTCTAATCACGCAGTGTTTATTGGGTTAATCACTCTATTCTTCTTTTTTATCCTTACTTTCTATAACTTTTTTCTTCATCTAACCAATCAACAATTATAGAATACAGACATACAAAAATCATAAGGTCTTTTCCAAGGTTGTAATGGGGCCAAGGTAGAGGTAAGGGTATATGTATAAGGCTAAGTGAGCTAATAAGTGAATCCTTGATTAGTCTAAGATCTCACCTAACATACATACTTTTATATAAACCAAAGTTTCTTAACCTACTTGCCCAAATTTTTCCACTTTGTATTGCAAACTCATGCATTAAATTTAACTTTGTCCCAAGTGCATTGGTTCTTCTTATTTTGTGTTTGGGGAATTTTTGTATCACCTTATTGAAAATATTTTTTTATATATGCACATGGTGACTTTTAATTGTTTTGATTTCAGATGAGCATGCTTCCCAAAATTTTTAAATAATTTATTCGATTTAAATTCCTACTCTTTTCTATCATCCTATGTTCTCATAAAATTCTCCACACTTAAATGTTACACAATATCTATCTTAAGCTAACCAAGGATTCAACTTGGGATTTTTATTTTTTTTTCTGCTTAAGTCTAGTAATATGGTTATAAAATAGAAGGGGATTAAAACGCTCAAGGGGGCTAACAAGGATGGCATAAAAGGTAGGCTTTATTTGGGATAAGTGAGGAAAAATTCAAATGATGGCCTCAATCACTTTCTTAGTATGTATCTATGTTCTATAATCAGACATATAGATTAAAGCAAAGAAAAGAACATCAGAATAAAAAAGAATGGCAAAGCACACAGGAATGAAATTTATGGTTTGAATGCAACCATACAATTAAGCTCAAAACTCACAGGCTGTGTGTTCTCAAGCTCATAAATGATATATCAGTTATGTATGTCATGCAAGTAGAAATTAAGAGTTTCCATTATTCTCAATGTAAAATTTATTTGGGTGGCTTTAAAGTTTTAGTGTTCCTCCTTGATGAAATGTTATTAACTAACTAACATGTAATGCTATATATACAAGGGGTGTGGATTATTTTGATTCTATTAAAGTCTCTAGCTTACTTCCTTTTTATTTTTGATTTAAACCAAACTTATCATATGCTAAAAGGGTAAACTACACTAATTAATCCACTTAATATATAACTAGTAAACTAAGGTACACATTAAGCTAAAATATCCAAGATATATACAGCCCAAAGTGTAGAATGCAAAAGTACAACAAAAAAAAAGAGAGAAAAATGTGCAAATAAAATACAGAAAATGAACAAAATAAGATAAGAGTCTGTAGTGGTTCACCAAAAGAAATAGATGCCAGAGATGGCGACCTCCCCACACTTAAATAATAGCATCGTCCTCGATGCTCACTCAAACTGGGTGTGAAGAAGTGTCATCTCTGGAAGGATGGGCTGCCGGTGTCTCGATGGTAGGCTGAGAGTCTGCAGTCTCTGTGAGGGTAGGAGGAGCGGCCTGCTGAAGCGGGGGCTCTGTCCGTAGAGGAACCTCCGGATTTGCAGCCTGTAGCTGGTGGTGCTCCACATGATGTGGGACAATGTGCTCTGGACCACCCTGCTCATCCTAGGTAGGTGCCTCCTGCTCATGATCGCTGACCTCTTCCTCAGATGTGTCGGAGGGCGTGTCGGGCTCGGAGGGGATGTCACCACCAGAGCGGATCATCAGCTTGAGGTGCTCACAGCGTCGCTATCTCAAAACGTCGTCTGTTGCGACATTCAGACCGCTCAAACTGCTGCTGGTGATGGCACTCCATCTGATCTAGGCGGTCAAAGAGTCGGTGCACCAAACGGTAGACGGGCTCAGGAGCAGGTGGGGGTGCAGTGGGTGGTGTTGGGCTAGTGGAAGCAGAAGGAGCAGCTGAAGAAGTGGCTGCCTCAGTAGTGTCAGTGAGAAATGGAGGGCGGTAGCCGAAAGCCAGAAACTTCCGGCTGTGAGGAATGATCTTTTGGCAGTCTGCTGCAGGTGGCCTTTCATCAGCAATCTCCCAACTAAGTAATCAGGTAAGGAAAGGAGAGGGTGCCTCTAACATGGACCCTGGCCATCTAATGCCGGATGAAGCGGGGTAGATATAGGTCTTTACCCGTCATCACACACCAGAGGAGGGTAATCATAGCAGCTGGCACCTCTGTCTCATGAGTACTCGGTATCACATAGTTACTCAGAATCTGTTGCCAAAGCCGAGCCTCATCATTCAGATATATAAGCCTGATTCCCTTGGGTACCACTGTGCTTGTTCCCATGACCCAAGGAACAGTAGAATCAAGAGTGATATCCCTCTTCACTGCATCCCAATCAAACCTCATGAATCTCATATCCTCCTCAGCTTTCTGGTAACCATCTAGCTGATCTGATTTAGGTGGAAGCTGGAGGATGTCTTCAATTGCTTCCTCAGTAACCAGAACTTGTTTGCCTCTGAGCTGTACTGCATCCAGGGATGATAGAAAGTAGTTACAGTAGAATTCTCTGACCCAGGATGAGTTGACCTTAGTTAAGTTTCTCTCCAGGAAGAACCAGCCTCTCTGTTTGATCTGATCTGAAGTGTACTGCTTGAGTTCTTCTGGAATTTTTAGAGTCATTTCTAGGTGTAGGTTCCTGGCTGTGGCAAAAGTCAGGAACTTCAGCTCATAGTATTTGTTTGCAAATTTAACCAGGTCAGTTGCAGGTACCAACTGATCAGCCTTTTTCTGCATGGTAAAGTTCTTCTCCCGCCAGGAATCATCATGTAAGATGCCAAGGATGGAACCAGAGGATTCGCCTCTTTTCTGTTTGCTAGTAGTTACTTTGCCCTTTTCCCTGCCTTAAGAGTCAGACATCCTAAAAAATAGAATTTTCAAGATATAATTGAGGAATAAAAGCAGGAAAATAAGTAGGCAAATAACAAGATAAGCACGAAGTGGCAAAGGAGCAGTAGAAAAATGAAATGAGTTAGGTAAATGTATATTTTGGATTATTTTGGAGTTGAAAAGCTGAGATGAGAAATGACATTCCAAAATATGTTAGAAGTGGAAAGCCTATTAATTAGGAAAAACAATAATCATGCTGATGAGTGGATAATTTGTATGCTTTTTGGCATTGTTTTTAGTATGTTTTTAGTATAATCTAGTTAGTTTTTAGTATATTTTTATTAGTTTTTAGCTAAAATTCACTTTTCTGGACTTTACTATGAGTTTGTGTGTTTTTCTGTGATTTCAGGTATTTTCTGGCTGAAATTGAGGGTCCTGAGCAAAAATCTGATTCCGAGACCAAAAAGGACTGCAGATGCTGTTGGATTCTGACCTCCCTGCACTCGAAGTGGATTTTCTGGAGCTACAGAAGCCCAATTGGCGCGCTCTCAACGGCGTTAGAAAGTAGACATCCTGGGCTTTCCAGCAATATATGATAGTCTATA
>NC_029775.3:82179859-82180359 GCF_000817695.3 Arachis duranensis | reverse complement strand
CAAGCCGACAATCTCCGTGGGATCGACCCTTGCTCACGCAAGGTATTACTTGGACGCCCCAGTGCACTTGCTGGTTAGTTGTGCGGAGTTGCAAAAGTGTGATTGCAATTTCGTGCACCAAGTTTTTGGCACTGTTGCCGGGGATTGTTGAGTTTGGACAATTGACGGCTTATTTTGTTGCTTAGATTAGGACTTTTTTATTTTTGTTGGTTTAGAGTCTTTTAGTTGAGTCTAGTTTCATATTTTAAGTTTGGTGTCAATTGCATGCTTTTGCTTTTCTTTTAATTTTCGATTTTTGCATGTTCTTAGTCCCTTTTTGATTCATAAAAATTCTAAGTTTGGTGTCCTCTTTGTGTTTTTCCCTTAAAAGTTTTCGAAAAATCAGTGTTTGATTTTCTAAAAATTTTAAGTTTGGTGTCTTTTTGTGTTTTTCTCTTTCCTCTTTTCAAAAATCAAATCTTTTTCAAAAAAATTTTTCAATCATTTCTTTTTCATTTTTG
>NC_029775.3:82179476-82179817 GCF_000817695.3 Arachis duranensis | reverse complement strand
CATTTCTTTTTCATTTTTGAATTTTTATTTTAATTTTATTTTATTTTATTTTATTTTTTTTCGTAAATTCAAAAAAAAAAACAACAAAATTTATCTATTTGCAATCATAGTCATCGCCCTTTTGTCCATTATGGACATGAGTGGGATTGATCAGTCCAAAAGGACTCTGGGGTCATACGCTAACCCCATTACAGCTGCATATGGGAGTAGCATCTGTACACCTCCCATCAAAGCAAGCAGCTTTGAACTAAATCCTCAACTCATTATCATAGTGCAGCAAAACTGCCAGTATTCCGGTCTTCCACAGGAAGAGCCTACTGAGTTTCTGGCACAGTTTTTAC
>NC_029775.3:82176071-82176542 GCF_000817695.3 Arachis duranensis | reverse complement strand
AAAATTGCAAAACCTTTGAGTAACCTGTTAGCTGCTGACACACCATTTGTGTTTGATACACAGTGTCTGTAGGCATTTGAGACCCTGAAAGCTAAGCTGGTCACAGCACCAGTCATCTCTGTACCAGACTGGACATTACCATTTGAATTAATGTGTGATGCCAGTGATCATGCCATTGGTGTAGTGTTGGGACAGAGGCATGACAAGCTTCTGCACGTCATTTATTATGCTAGTCGTGTTTTAAATGACGCACAGAAGAACTACACAACCACAGAAAAAGAGTTACTTGCAGTGGTCTATGCCATTGACAAGTTTAGATCCTATATAGTGGGATCCAAAGTGGTTGTGTACACTGACCATGCTGCTCTTAAATACTTACTCACAAAGCATGATTCAAAACCCAGGCTTATAAGATGGGTGTTGCTTCTGCAAGAGTTTGATATAGAAATAAGAGACAGAAAAGGGACAGAG
>NC_029775.3:82173050-82173963 GCF_000817695.3 Arachis duranensis | reverse complement strand
TTTTTTTCGAAAATCTCTTCCCCCCACTCTATAAATAAACGTTTGCCACCCCTCATTCCCCACACCATTCGAATTTCCTCTTTCTCTCTCTCTCTTCTTTCTTTTCTTTTGCTTGAGGACAAGCAAACCTCTAAGTTTGGTGTGCTTTTCCGTGATCACTAAGCTAAGATTCATCAAAATCATGGCTCCTAAGGGAGAACAAATCAATTTAAGAGGAAAGAAAGAGACTAATCCAAAGAATCTTTGGAATCAAGAGAAGTTCTTAACCAAAGAACATGAAGACCATTATCACAAAATAATGGGTCTGAGGTCAGTGATCCCGGAAGTTAAATTTGATCTGAAAGAAGATGAATATCCGGGGATCCAATAGCAAATTCGAAACAGAGGATGGGAAGTCCTGACCAATCCTGAAATAAAGGTTGGAAGGAACATGGTTCAGGAATTTTACTCTAATCTGTGGCTAACAGATAAGCAGAGAATGACTGGAACTGCCTACCATACCTACAGAACCATGGTCAGGGGGAAAGTTATGTACTTCTATCTGGACAAAATAAGAGAAATCTTCAAACTACCTCAACTGCAAGATGATCCTAAATCCTTTAATAGGAGGATGGTGAGAGCAGATAAAGGGTTGGATCAAGTTCTAGAGGACATATGCCTCCCTGGAACTAAGTGGATAACCAATTCAAAAGGTGTCCCAAACCAACTCAAGAGGGGAGACCTCAAACCAATTGCAAGAGGTTGGCTAGACTTTATTGGGCGTTCCATATTGCCCACTAGCAACCGTTCTGAGATCACCATCAAGAGGGCAGTGATGATTCATTGCATTATGCTTGGAAAAGAAGTGGATGTTCATCATGTGATTGCTTGCGAGATCTACACAATTGCAAATAAGAATTCCACTGAAGCCAAA
>NC_029775.3:82170067-82170747 GCF_000817695.3 Arachis duranensis | reverse complement strand
TTTTGAAAAAGATAAGATAAAAGATAAAAAGATATATTTGAAAAAGATATTTGAAAAGGATTTAATTTTAAAAATTACTTAACTAACAAGAAACTACAAGATAAGATTCTAGAACTTAAAGATTGAACCTTTCTTAACAAGAAAGTAACAAACTTCAAATTTTTGAACCAATCACATTACTTGTTAGTTAATTTTTGAAAATTTGATAAAAAGATAAGAAAAAGATTTTGAAAATATTTTGAAAAATAATTTTTGAAATTTTCAAAAATTATAAAAAAAAAAGAAAAAGATATGATTTTTGAAAAAGATTTTGAAAAGATAAGAATTTTAAAATTGAAATTTTGACTTGACTTGTAAGAAACAACTAATTTTAAAAATTTTTGACCAAGTCAACCCAAAATTTCGAAAATTTGGAGGAAAATAAGGAAAAGATATTTTTTTTTTTTATTTTTGAATTTTTAAAGAAAAACACAAAAATGACCCAAAACATGAAAATTTTGGATCAAGACACAAGATGCATGCAAGAACACTATGAATGTCAAGATGAACACCAAGAACACTTTGAAGATCATGATGAACATCAAGAACATAATTTTGAAAAATTTTTGATGCAAAGAAAACATGCAAGACACCAAACTTAGAAATCTTTAATGCATGAAAAATATGAATGCAAAAATGCA
>NC_029775.3:82149581-82168983 GCF_000817695.3 Arachis duranensis | reverse complement strand
GTTCAGGCATGGCCGAATGGCCAGCCCTCTCCATGATCAAGTGACCGAATGATCCAGGACTTAAAGTGGTCAAAAGATGTCTAATACAATAGATAAATGTCCTATATATACTAGACTAGCTCCTAGGGTTTACATGAGTAAGTAATTGATGCATAAATTCACTTCCGGGGCCCACTTGGTGTATGCTTGGGCTGAGATTGATTAATCCACGAGCTGAGGCATTTCCTGGAGTTGAACTTTGAGTTATGACGTGTTTTGGGCGTTCAACTCCGGATTGACGTTTTTCTGGCGTTTAACTCCAGACAGCAGCATGAACTTGGCGTTCAACGCCAAGTTACATCGTCATTCTTCGAATAAAGTATAGACTATTATATATTGCTGGAAAGCCCTGGATGTCTAATTTCCAACGCCGTTGAGAGCGCGCTAATTGGAGTTCTGTAGCTCCAGAAAATCCATTTCGAGTACAGGGAGGTCAGATTCCAACAACATCAGCAGTCCTTTTGTCAGCCTTCTTCAGAGTTTTGCTCAAGTCCCTCAATTTCAGCCAGAATTTACCTGAAATCACAGAAAAACACACAAACTCATAGTAAAGTCCAGAAATGTGAATTTAACATAAAAACTAATGAAAACATCCCTAAAAGTAGCTTGAACTTACTAAAAACTACCTAAAAACAATGCCAAAAAGCGTATAAATTATCCGCTCATCAGTCGCGTCAGTCACACGCCCACGTAATTTGTGTTTCGCAGGTCAAGCGTTCGCCTCGTCCATGCGCTCGCGTCGATTCTCTTTTGAGCGAACCACGCGTTCGCATGGTCTATGCGGACGCGTCACTGCCAGTTTCTTCCAAGGACTCCAATTTGTGCTTTCCTTCCATTTTTGTATGTTTCCTTTCCATCCTTTAAGTCATTCCTGCCCTATAAAACCTGAAAGTACTCAACACAGAAATCAGACATCGAATGGTAATAAAGGATAATTAAATTTGGTAATTTTAAAGCATAGGAAACATGTTTTCTCATATATCAAATTCCAAGGAAGGAATTGTAAAATCATGCAAATTAATATGAATAAGTAGGTGAATAGTTGATAAATCATTCAATTTAAGTACAAGATTTATCATAAAATAGTGGTTTATCAACAACCTCCAAGGCATATCATAGTTGAAGACTTGGAAGAGGTTGATCAAGAGATAGAGATTCAAGAAGAATAAACACAAACTCCCATGCCCTTGGTAAGCAATGAAGAATAGATTGAATTGGAAGAAATCTACTAAGAGGAAGAGGTTGAAATTGAAGAAGCTTGCAAAGAGGTGGAAGTTGTCAAGGAAGAGCACAAGGGAGTGGAGCTTACACAATCATTGGAAACACCTCTTCCAAAGCCATTACCATCCAATACAACATTCAAGTGGGTAAAATTCTTATTCTTGACCTTTACTTTCCCACTTGAATATGGTTTACTGGAGATGGATGGTCAACTTAGAGCTCTTTGTGGCATTAAGAGTAAGAGGAAGATGGTTTGTGGGAGGAACTGTCAAGCAAGGTTCAATATGGTTGTACGATCCAAGTTGAAATGCAAAGGTTGGTGTAGAGTTCAATTGAATTGGTCTAGGAAGTTGTTTGGATGCTTCAGTGAGAATTCAGATTGCTTGCCACTCGGTCGGAACAATGGTGATCAACAAGAAGACGGGTGCAAAACCAAGGTTTACGACCCCGGTATTCATTCTAGCAATCAACACTCTTGGGGCCTTGTCACTTGCTTCAACTTGCTTAAAGACTTTATGCGTCTAATTTGGGACCCCGGAGGTTACTGGAAGTACAAAAATTGGTGGAGATTCCTGGACGAGTTCAAGCACAAGTCATCATGACAGGGAGCTCATCCAATGTCCAACTTAAGGACAATAAGTAAAAGTGCTAGGTGGGAGACAACCCACCAAGGTATGATCGTTTCACTCTCTTCTTAGTTTTTATTCTACTGACTCTTCTCATTATTCATGCATATAGTCTGCATTCTCATCTTCATACTGCATATATATACAAAAAGGGGCAGAAAGTTGCGTGGGAGCTGTGCAGAAAGTGTGCTTTACGCACAAACAACACCACGTGTACGCGTACCTGAAGCGTGCACGTCACTTGTTCTTTTGGCAAACCACGCGTAAGCGTCAATGACGCACACACGTGGCCCTGAGAAATCGACATAAAAAGGTGTTCTCCCGAAAGTTGTGCGGGCATGGTGCTGATACTGTGCTAGAGGCACAAAATCAGTCACGCATACGCGTCCCTGATGCGTGCGCATCATTTCCGTTTTCTGATCACAGGCACGCGCACGCATCGTATCCAATTTTGGCCCACAACATGAAATGCACAGAGAGTTGTGCGAGTGCGGGGCTGCTCGCGTGCGATTTGCACAACCAGGAGCACGCGTACGCGTGCTAGATGCCCTTGCGTCGCCCTACATATTGTGCGACCCACGCGTACGCATGCAGTACGCGTGGGCATTGTTCACGCAACACCAACTGATCCCTGCGCACGCGTCGCTTTTTGTTCTCTATTTAACTTCTTTCTTCTCTCCTTTCTTGTTCTTTTTCCTTTTCTTTGGTGTTAAATTTTTCTCACTCAACTGTTGCATATTTCCTGCATTATTTTGGGTGCTCCTTGACTTGTTTGCTATTTAGTTGACATGCCCTGTGCTTCTATTATTTTCTCACTCACATGTTGTAGCTACCATGTAGTTGAGAACATTATTAATTGGCACTAGCCCACATATGTTTTATATCTTTTTATATCTTTGCTTGTGGGTTCTTTCCCTTCCTTTTTCTCTTCTTTCAAGATGGTTTATTCGGTAAGGGATAACTAAGTAGGAACAACAATCAATTATCAACTGATCTTGGGAACGTCCAACAAGGATAGAACTTCCGATTATTCTTCTCCTAGTAAAGGCTTTTCATTGTTATTAATTTATTTTCTTTGGAATTTTGTCTTCTTATTTCTCAGTCCAAAACTCCAATTCACACAACTCATAACCAATAATAAGAACACCTCCCTACAATTCCTTGAGAGACGACCCGAGGTTAAATACTTTGGTTATCAATTTTATTAGGGGTTTGTTACTTGTGACAACCAAATTTTTGTACGAAAGGATTCTTTGTTGGTTTAGAAGCTATACTTGCTACGAGAGCTTATTTGTGAAATTCTAAACCACACAAAAGTCCGTACATCACATGCATGTAAGTAGTTGCATTAAATAAAATGTTTACCTTTTCATTCTTCTCCTTTTGGTTTGATTTAAGTCGATTTCATTACATAAACCGACATTTATTCATCTAAATAGCACGCTTTTGAGATTTCTTCCTAAATTTTGCTTAATTATGAAACATGCCTTTTAGGACTTAAAATAGCTAAAATTAATTCACTTTAATCCCATTTGGTGCCTTGATATATTTGTTGAGTGATTTAAGAAGTGATGGAAAAAGTGAAGAGAAGAGCATGCAAAAGGGAGAAATCATGAAGAAAATGAAGTTTGGAAGCTGCTGCAAAGATGCGTACGCACAGTGTTGTGTGCATACGCACAACGGTGACTTTGTGCATGGATGCGTATGCACCAAATGTCGTGCGTATGCACGATGGAAATTTTGCGCAAGGATGCGTACACACTGTAAGTCATGCGTACGCACGACTGCATATGCGTGAGGTTATTAATGCAAATCGCTGGGGGCAAATTCTGGGCCTCCAAAACCCAGTCCAACTCATTTTCTGAAACTATTTAAGGTCAAAGTGAAGAGGAATGAAGGGGGGCCAATTAGGTTTAGCTTTTATATGTTTTTCTCTTAGTTTCTAGAGAGAGACGCTCCCCCCTCTCTCTAGAATTAGAGTTTTTAGCTTAGTTTCCTTTTAATTTTAGAACTTTAATTCTTGTTTTAGTGTAGTTTCATTTATATTTCTATGCTTTCTTGTCTTTATCTTCTTCATCTCTTTTGTTATTTTCTCTTTTATGTCAATTTTCATGTTATGAACACTTTTGTATTTTAATTCCAATTAATGCAATTTTATGTTTCCATGTCATTTATTGCTTTCTCTAGTTGTTATTGTTATTTTCTTGCTTTGGTGGTTTTAGAATTTATTTTATTGCAATTTAATATTATTGTTTTTCATGCACACCAAGTGTTTGATAGAATACTTGGCTTAGTTTTCACTTAGTTTTTCTCCACTCTTGGCTTGAAATTGTTGACTTTGGTGATCCTTGAGTCATTGATGTCCATTCTTATTTGATACATTAGAGTAGTTAGTTGATTTGGTCTCCATTGAATCTATGTAATCCTTAGTGTTGACATAGGACTTATGGATTGAAATCAACTATGCCTACTTGACTTATCTTCGATGTAAGGTTGACTAAGTAGGATTAACTCTTCATAATCATCATGTGTTTGTGGTCAATGGCTAGGATAGGTAACCTTAGCTCTCAAT
This sequence comes from Arachis duranensis, assembly GCF_000817695.3. Taxonomy (NCBI): domain Eukaryota; kingdom Viridiplantae; phylum Streptophyta; class Magnoliopsida; order Fabales; family Fabaceae; genus Arachis; species Arachis duranensis. Next base: position 82,164,525 of record NC_029775.3, on the reverse strand, counting down.
TACTTGCCAAGAGGTTTTCTTGCATTTGAAGTTTCCTTTCCTTGCATTTAATTGCTTCGACCTTCATTGCTTTTCATTTAATTTCTTTCATGTTTACTTTTCACACACTTGGTTGAGAAATTGGGTGTTTGGGTGGAATTGAGTTGTGGATGTCCATTCTGCATTGTGCGAGAATTGTTAATTGGTTTGGTTTCCCTTGACTCTAAGTGACCCACTAGTGTTAACATAGGACTTAGGGATTGGAATCAATTATGCCCTTTTGACTAATTCTCAAGTAGGATTGACTAATTGGGATTAATTCCACACAATTGCCATGTTTGTGGTCCATAGGTAGGATATGAATCCTTAATTCCCCAATTCTTGCTTTGAGTTGCCATTTACATTCTTTGCATGATCATTTAATTTCTTACTATTTACATTTCTTGCCTATCTTGCATTCACAATCCCCCATGCTCTCTCTCATATCCAATAATTGTACATTTCATTGCAACTCCTAGGGAGAACGACCCGAGGTTGAAATACTCTCGGTTTATATTTGTTTTGAATTTGACATTTGATTTGAGCATTACTTGTTGGCTTGGAACTATAATTACAACGCCAATCTTATTTTGAGATAAAATTCATTGCCGACGGTTTTGCTCATTATCAAAGGGTCCAAGGAGGTCGAGCCTCCATTTTGCAAACGGCCAGGGCGACGTAACATCGATGAGCTCCTCTGGTGGAGCGATATGGAAGTTAGAATGCTTCTGACATGGTGGCCAGAAGAACCCAGCTCGGAGTACCTTGTTGGAAAGAGCTTGTGCCCCGAGGTGATTACCACACATGCCACTATGTACTTCTTCCAGGACTTACCTTGTGTCAGAGGTCGGCACACATTTTAGGAGGGGTGTTGAAATCCCTCTCCTGTATAAGATGTTGCCCACTATGGTGTAGTACTGTGCTTCTCATACTAGCCTTTTCGCTTCCTTTTTATCTGTGGGAAGTGTCTCAGACTTGAGGTAGTTGATTATGGGGGGTTGATGAGTGGATAATTTATACGCTTTTTGGCATTGTTTTTAGGTAGTTTTTAGTAGAATCTAGCTACTTTTAGGGATATTTTTATTAGTTTTTATGTAAAATTCACATTTATGGGCTTTACTATGAGTTTGTGTATTTTTTTGTGATTTCAGGTATTTTCTGGCTAAAATTGAGGGACCTGAGCAAAAATCTTATTTAGGCTGAAAAAGGACTGCTGATGCTGTTGGATTCTGACCTCCCTGCACTCGAAATGGATTTTCTGGAGCTACAGAACTCCAAATGGCGCGCTCTCAACTGCGTTGGAAAGTAGACATCCAGGGCTTTCCAGCAATATATAATAGTCTTCGAGTTAAGATGATGCAAACTGACGTTCAACGCCAGTTCCATGCTGCATTATGGAGTAAAATGCCGGAAACACGTCACAAACCAGAGTTAAACGCCAAAAACACGTTACAACTTGGCGTTTAACCCCAAGAGAAGACTCTGCACGTGTAAAGCTCAAGCTCAGCCCAAGAACACACCAAAGTAGACCCCGAAAGTGGATTTCTGCACTTAGACTTATTTCTGTAAACCCTAGTAGCTAGTTTAGTATAAATAGAACTTTTTACTATTGTACTAGGTGTCTTTTACCAAGTCTTATCTTTGGACGATTAGTTCTTAGACTTTGGGGGGCTGGCCATCCGGCCATGCCTGGACCATCACTTATGTATTTTCAACGGTGGAGTTTCTACACACCATAGATTAAGGTGTGGAGCTCTGCTGTACCTCGAGAATTAATGCAATTACTATTATTCTTCTATTCAATTCAAGCTTATTCTTATTCTAAGATATTCACTGCACTTCAACCTGATGGATGTGATGATCCATGACACTCATCATCATCCGTTCTTATGAACGCGTGCCTGACAACCACTTCAGTTCTACAAGCGAGAGCTAGAGCGTGTATCTCTTAGATTCTTTAATCAGAATCTTCGTGGTATAACCTAGAATCCATTGGCAGCATTCTTGAAAATCCGGAAAGTCTAAACCTTGTCTGTGGTATTTCAAGTATGATTCATGGATTGAATGACTGTGACGAGCTTCAAACTCGTGAGTGTTGGGCGTAGCGACAGACACAAAAGGATCAATGGATCCTATTCCGACATGATCGAGAACTGATAAACCCCATTTGTAGGGTTTATCTTGTGCTTGATTTAGGGGATTTTATAACCTTTTACCCACATTTATCCATTGAAATAGCATGGTTTTATCACTTCTCCTTTAATTGTGCTTAAGAGTGAAAACATGCTTTTTAGGACTTAAAATAGCTATATCTAATTCTCCTTGATTCCATTAGATGCCTTGATATGTTTGCTAAGTGATTTCAGATTTAGGAGGCAAGGATTGGACCAAGGGAATGAAGGAAAAGCATGTAAAAATGGAGAACTCATGAAGAAATGAAGGAACCGGAAAGCTGTCAAGCCGACCTCTTCGCACTTAAATGACCATAACTTGAGCTACAGAGGTCCAAATGATGCAGTTCCAGTTGGGTTGGAAAGCTAACATTCGGGGCTTTGAAACGATATAAGATTTGCTATGGTTGAACCGCGCATGGTGACGCGTACGCGCATAGTATGCGCACGCGCCATTGCTGCCACCTGGTTCACTTAAAGCAAAACGTGGCCAGCGAATTCTAAAGCCTTGTGGGCCCAATCCAACTTATTTCTGATGCTATTTAACCCAAGGAGTGAAGGGTGAATCAATATACTTCACAACATTTAGAAGTTAGTTACCATTAGTCATAGTTTAGTTTTAGAAGTAGTTTCTAGAGAGAGAAGCTATCACTTCTCTCTAGGATTAGGATTAGGATTAGGTTTAGTTCTTAGATCTAGATTTTAATTCATCTTCTTCTACTTCTATCTTCTCAATTCCTTGTTGTTACATTCATTCTTCTTCCATTCTTTTATTCTTGTTGTCAATTTACTATGTTTTTCTTTTGTGCCTTCCAAGTGTTTGAGAAAATGCTTGGTTGGATTCTAGAGTAGAGTTTTATGTTCTTGGCTTGGAAAGGTAACTTAGGAACTCTTGAGTTACTAATGTCAAAGTAATTGATGATTGGGATCCATTGACTTTAGTTCTCACTAATTGAATTAGTGGAGAGTTAGGACTTATGGACTAGGATTGATATAGCTCATTTGACTTTCCTTTACTACTAGTTAGAGGATGATTTAATGAGATTAATCCTTGCCAATTCTCATATTGTGGTTAGTGATTAGGATAGGGATCCTTGACCACCAACCATTGCCAAGACCTTTTTAGGCCTTAGTTTACTTTCTTGCCATTTATCTTTCATGTTTCTTATTAAAACCCCAAAAATAACACATAACCAATAACAAAACACTTCATTACAATTCCTAGGGAGAACGACCCAATGTTCCACTACTTCGGTTTATAAATTTTAGGGGTTTGTACTAGTGACAAACAACTTTTTGTATAAAAGGATTATTGTTTGGTTTAGAAACTATACTTTACAACGAGAATTCATTAGTGAAATTCTAAACCATCAAAAATCCAATCATCAAAATAGCACCGTTGCCGGGGATTTGCAATGGTGTTATGTTATTGGTTATTGTACATATGTGAATAGTGTAAATAGTTTGTCTTTTGCTTGTTTACTAGATTTTGTTAGTTTTATTTTGTTTTTCCATAATGAATTCTCACTTTGGCTATGAGTTTGGCTCTAATTATGTTGTAGGGAATGTGAACTTCAATGCTAACTTGTACCAAGGATGGAACACTCCAAGATGGGAGGAGCCTCAGGGAATTGATCACTCCTATTGGCATCAACCTTCGGACACTTATAGGTATAATTCTCATCCTAATGCATGTCAATTCAATGGTTATGGTGGCTCCTTTTATGACAATCAACCACCACCATATACCTATGAATCTTTTCCTCAACATGATGCTCAACCATACTCACAAGCCCCTTTCTACCAAGTACCTTTATGTGACCCTTATCCATCATATAACCAATCACCCATACCACATCCTTGTGATCATTATGAGCAAGAACCTTTAGAACCACCACAACCCTATCATGATTATTACCAAGAACCACCTCAATACTCACCATCTCCACAATTCTACGAAGAAGAACCACCTTCCTACCATGAACCCTCTCTCCAAAATAATGAACCTTCTTACTCACCCCAAACCCCAATAGACGATCTTCTCACTTTGTTACTTCAAGGACAAGAAGTCATGAAGTGGGATACACTTGAGTTTGTGACCAATTTGACCAAGGTGGTGCATACTTTAGCCCACCAATGTTTGAAGACTCAAGGTACTTCCGTGACCACATGTGAAAGGTTAAAAGAAGAGCAAAGCATGAAGGAGAAATTGGAAAATCCGGTAGAGAATGAGGAGTCAAATTTTGTGTTGGAACAATTGGAGAAGCCTATGATCATTGAAGAGAAGGAAGAGGTGGTTGAAGATTTAGGAGATGTTGAAAGTCCAGGGGAATATAGCATCATGGAGAACTCTTCCAAGAAGCTTGATATTGACATTGAGGAGGGTGCGCAACCTCCAAGGCATATCATCGTTGGAGACTTGGAAGAGGCTTATCAAGAGATGGATTCAATCATGGATGAATTCCTCTCTACAACGGAATCCTCTCCCATTGGACATGAAGTTGAAATTATAAAAGAATGTGCACAACCCCCCATACCCTTGGTGAGCAATGAGAACGAGAGTGAATCGGAGGAGAGCTACCAAGAGGGAAAAGTTGGCATGGTGTATATCGAAATTGAAGAATATGAAGAGGTTGATCAAGAGATGGATTCATTCATCAATGAATTCCTATCCAAAATTGAACCACCTCCCATTAGGCAAGAAATCAAAGTTCTTGAAGACAACACCAAGCTATGTGATAAAAGGGGAAAGATTGAAATCGAGGAAGCTCACAAAGAGGTGGAAATACACAAAGAAGAGCACAAGGAAGTAGACCTTGCATTGTCTAAGTGTGGAGAGGCCTCCCTTCCCGAGTCACCATCCAACACAACATTCAAGTGGGTAAAATTCTTATCCCTAAGCTTTACTTTCTCACTTGAATATGGTTTGATTGAAACGGATGGATAACTTAGAGCTCTTTATGGACTTAAAGGAAAAAGAGAATTGTGTAGTGGTTGGAAATTTGGTATAAAGCTCACTAAGGTCAAAGCTTTAAGGTATAGGGATGATGTTGGGACAAGAATCACTTTGTATGGGTCTAGAAGGAAGCATTGGTAGAGTGAAGAGAATTCTATATGTCAACCGCCCTTATGTCAACCACCCGTACGAAAAAAATCATAAAACTCAACTCACGGATGGGTGTGAATATAAGATATGGGATCCCGGTTCGCTATGTGAAGAACTATGGGAACGCATATCTTGGGTAGAACTCTACCCAAGCTTGATGAAGATGGTTGGAAATTCTGTCAACCAATTGAGAGGCAAAGATCCTTGGGAGTTCCAAGATGAGTACAAGCACAAGCCACCTTGATGAGGAGCTCCCCATAAGTCCAACTTAAGGACAATAAACAAAAGTGCTAGGTGGGAGACACCCCACCATGGTAAAATCCTTTCATTTTCTCTTTTGTACATATTGATAGAATTAGTTTAAATTCATGTTTTGATTAGTTAGTTGAGTATATTTGGTAGTATAATATGTTAAATAAGGTTTTATGGTGTTTTGGTAGCTGTTTGGAGGTTTGGAATGCCTGGATTGGTGCAAAAACATAGCAAAAATTTTTGAAAAACAGAGCACCATCCACGCGTACGCGCACTGCGTGCGTACGCATGCATCAAGCGTTTTGGACCATCCACGCACGCGCGCAATGCGTGCGTACACGTGGATTGAGAAGTTCCACCCTCCATGCATTTTCCAGAGAGTTGTGCCTGCGCCGCGCCAACGTTGTGCCTTTGGCACAAACCTATTCGCGCGCACGCACACATGACGCGTGCACGCCACTCTCGGAATAATCCTTCGATGCGGACGCCCCCTGTACGCGTACGCGTCAGGTCCATTGCACCACAACCCACGCGCGCGCGCCATGTGCGCGTACGCGCGGATCCCCTTTTCTCAACACTTCTCTTTTCTTCCCCTCTTTCCATTTCCTTCCCTCTCCTTTCTTCTTTCCTTCTTCTACACCTCATCCAACACATCCAAACACCATTGATAACCCTTTATTTTAGTTAGTTAATTAGTTAGTAAGGTAGTTAATTAGTTAGTTTTAGTTTAGTTTTCATTTTATTTTTCTATCTTTCCATTATAAGTGTTGGATTATGGATTTTGCTTACCATATATTGCTGCTTATTACTAATTGAATGCTATCTTAGCATAATTGTTTTAAATATTCTTTGTTGGATTCTATCGTTGAGGTTATATTTTGCTACTTGGTTTTGACTTTTTTTATGCTTACCTTTTGAAGAATACCAAATGATGAGATTTGCCTTCGAGCTCGTAACTCTTCTTGAATTACATGATTTGCCACCATGTGGTTTGAGCCTTATTCTTCAATTAGGCAACCTCTTGATGGATGATGTTGTGCATTTACCTTAATGCATTGTATTTCATGATCATATGCATCCATATACTTTAGCTTGAATGCTTTCATGCTTCTTTAATGCTTGTTTTACCTTACAAGTTCACTTAAAGCATCTCAAGCATACTAGAATGAGTAAAGTGCATGCTTCTTTTGTGACATAACTTTTTATGCTAGTGTGGGTTCTAAACCGTGCAATTTAGAATTCACATTCCTTATTTGTCATTAATGTCACACTAATTCACTCACTCATTTCTAGTGATTTACCTCATTCCAACAATGTATGCTTCCTTGCTTTTATATCTTCTCATCTTATGGTGTTATATTTTTGTTTTTTTATGATGAATGCACCACAAGTAAACATGGAAGCAGGACTAAGAACACACAACAATCCGGAGAGTCGCCGTACCCCCTTGCTCATCTCTGAGTGTACCGAGGACGGTGCAAACTTTTAAGTGTGGGGAGGTCGTACGACCGGTCGGCGATTTTGGGTGACAAATTTCTAATCCCAACACTTTTGCATTTCATTCTAGGATTTTAGGATTTTTTTTACTTGCATTTTCTTAGTTTTGCATATATATATACACAATAAGCTTAGTCAAAATAATGAAATTTTTTCAAGATTTCTATCTATAGGGCACCAATTGATTTGAGTGAAAACTTTTCATTAAACTTGCTTGAATTATATATCTTGTGGATCATGTTTTTGAGCTAAGAACACAAGCAAGTGAGTTTTGAGCCTAATGGTGTGGTTACATCTTATAACCACTTATTTTCCTTCTTGTGTGCATTATTCTCTTTCTATGAATGTAATCTTTGATTTGTTTGATTTTTTATGTCCATTATTTTGTGTATTCATGCATTTATATGATTGAGGCCATCATTTCATTAGCTCACTTATCCAAATAGCCAACCTTTTATATTCCTTTGTTAGCCAATTTGAGCCTACGCTTAACCCACTTGTTCTTATTTTAGCACATTACAAGCCTTAAAGTGAAAAACAATAATTGTTCCTTATTTGGATCTTTGATTAGCTTAGGCTAGTGTGTCTAACATTCAAGTGTGGAAATCTTGGGACATTGGGTGAATAAAAGGGTAGTTTTGTATTTTTATTGGAAATATTGGGAATTGGGTACATGCTCATGTATTGATTAAATATATAGACCTTATGCATTGACGTTCTTGTATATGAATGAAAGAAAAAGAAAAAAAAATAATATGGAAAAAAATATAGAAAAAGAAAGAAAAAGAAGAAAAAGAAAGAAATAAAAAGGGGACAAAATGCCCCAAAGCAAAGTGTAGCTCAATAAAATCTATGCATAAGTATTGTAAAGCAAAAAGAGAATGCATGAGTATGTAAAAAAGTGAAGAATGGGTAGTTAGGATAGCTTTAAAATTGTATAGGATGTCATAGGTTAGGTGGGAAGCTTAAGCTTATCAAAGATTCAAATTTCAAGCTCACTTAACCATATATGCATCATACTTTGACCCTAGCCCCATTACAACCTAAGGAAAAGACCTCATGATAGATGTATGCATGCATGAAATATATGTTAATTGTTAGAAGAAGAAAAAATCTTGGAAAGCATGATTAGGGGAGAATTGAGAGAATCAACCCTAAACACTTGAGCGAATAGAGCGCAAACACATCCGGTGAAGGTTTGATGCTCAATTACATGTTTTCGCCTATGATAATCTCTTCATGCAAGTTTGTAAAAATATTTAATAGCTCAATTTAGTTGTGGTTTGGCATGGTTGTTAATACATTTTGCCCTTGTGCATATATGCTTCTTGGGAATTGATTTATTTTAACTAAGCAATTGCATTCATGTAGATAATTGCATATAGGTAGATTGCATTTAGTTAGTTTCCATTGAATAATTGCCATACCCTTACTTCATTCTTGGTTTAAGCATGAGGACATGCTTGGTTTAAGTGTGGGGAGGTTGATAAACCCCATTTATAGGGTTTATCTTGTGCTTGATTTAGGGGATTTTATAACCTTTTACCCACATTTATCCATTGAAATAGCATGGTTTTATAACTTCTCCTTTAATTGTACTTAAGAGTGAAAACATGCTTTTTAGGACTTAAAATAGCTAAATCTAATTCTCCTTGATTCCATTAGATTCCTTGATATGTATGCTAAGTGATTTCAGATTTAGGAGGCAAAGATTGGACCAAGGGAATGAAGGAAAAGCATGTAAAAATGGAGAACTCATGAAGAAATGAAGGAACCGGAAAGCTGTCAAGCTGACCTCTTCGCACTTAAATGACCATAACTTGAGCTACAGAGGTCCAAATGATGCGGTTTTAGTTGGGTTGGAAAGCTAACATCCGGGGCTTCGAAACGATATAAGATTTGCTATGGTTGAACCGTGCATGGTGACACGTACGCACATAGTACGCGCACGCGCTGTTGCTGCCACCTGGTTCACTTAAAGCAAAACGTGGCCAGCGAATTCTAAAGCCTTGTGGGCCCAATCCAACTCATTTCTGATGCTATTTAACCCAAGGAGTGAAAGGGGAATCAATATACTTCACAACATTTAGAAGTTACTTACCATTAGTCATAGTTTAGTTTTAGAAGTAGTTTCTAGAGAGTTAAGCTCTCACTTCTCTCTAGGATTAGGATTAGGATTAGGTTTAGTTCTTAGATCTAGATTTTAATTCATCCTTTTCTACTTCTATCTTCTCAATTCCTTGTTGTTACACTCATTCTTCTTTCATTCTTTTGTTATAATTTCCTTCATGTTGTTCTTGTGTTTTGTTGTAGATCTACTTTTGTTTCTTCTACTCTCTTTCAATTCAATCAAGGTAATTCATAATAAATGTGTTTCTTTTGATTGTTGTTCTTAATTCCTTTCAATAATTGTTGTTAGATTTCATTCTTGTTGTCAATTTACTATGTTTTTCTTTTGTGCCTTCCAAGTGTTTGAGAAAATGCTTGGTTGGATTCTAGAGTAGAGTCTTATGTTCTTGGCTTGGAAAGGTAACTTAGGAACTCTTGAGTTACTAATGTCCAAGTAATTGATGATTTGGATCCATTGACTCTAGTTCTCACTAATTGAATTAGTGGAGAGTTAGGACTTATGGACTAGGATTGATATAGCTCATTTGACTTTCCTTTACTACTAGTTAGAGGAAGATTTAATAAGATTAATCCTTGCCAATTCTCATATTATGGTTAGTGATTAGGATAGAGATCCTTGACCACCAACCATTGCCAAGACCTTTTTAGGCATTAGTTTACTTTCTTGCTATTTATCTGTCATGTTTCTTATTAAAACCCCTCACAACCAATAACAAAACACTTCATTACAATTCCTAGGGAGAACGACCCGAGGTTCCAATACTTCGGTTTATAAATTTTAGGGGTTTGTACTAGTGACAAACAACTTTTTGTATGAAAGGATTGTTGTTTGGTTTAGAAACTATACTTTACAACGAGAATTCATTAGTAAAATTCTAAATCGTCAAAAATCCATTCATCAAGAACCGACAGATGATTAGCCGTGCTGTGACAGATCATTTGGACCATTTTCACTGAAAGGATGGGAAGAAGCCATTGACAACTGTGACGCCGTACATACAGCTTGCCATAGAAAGGAGTAAGAATGATTGGATGAAAGCAATAGGAAAGCAGAGATTCAAAAGGGATAAAGCATCTCCATACACTTATCTGAAATTCCCACCAATGATTTACTTAAGTATCTCTATCTTTATTTTACATTTTATTTATATTTTAAATTATCAAACTCCATAACCATTTATTATCCGCCTAACTGAGATTTACAAGATGACCATAGTTTGCTTCATACCAACAATTTCCGTGGGATCGACCCTTACTCACGTAAGGTATTACTTGGACGCCCCAGTGCACTTGCTGGTTAGTTGTGTGAAGTTGTGACAAATTATGATTCACGTTTGAGAGCTCCAAGTCTATTGGCGCCATTGTTGATGATCACAATTTATGCGCACCAAGTTTTTGGCGCCGTTGCCAAGGATTGTTCGAGTTTGGATAACTAACGGTTCATCTTGTTGCTCAGATTAGGTAATTTTCTTCTTATTTTATTTTCAAAAAGTTTTCAAAAATCGTTCAAAAAAATTTTTCTTTGTTTTCGTTTTTCTAGAAAAAATTTCGAAAAAATACAAAAAATTATGAAATCATAAAAAAAATCAAAAAAATATTTTTGTGTTTCTTGTTTGAGTATTGAGTCAATTTTTAAGTTTGGTGTCAATTCCATGTTTTAAAAACTTTTGCATTTTTCGAAAATTCATGCATGTGTTCTTCATAATCTTCAAGTTGTTCTTGATAAGTCTTCTTGTTTGATCTTCATATTTTCTTGTTTTGTGTCTTTTGTTGTTTTTCATATGCATTTTTGCATTCATAGTGTCTAAACATGAAAATTTTCTAAGTTTGGTGTCTTGCATATTTTTCTTTTCTTGAAAATTTTTCAAAAATAAGTCTTGATGTTCATCTTGATCTTCAAGGTGTTCTTGGTGTTTATCTTGACATTCATAGTGTTCTTGCATGCATCATGTGTTTTGATCCATAATTTTTATGTTTTGGGTCATATTTGGGTTTTTCTCTCTCATCATTAAAAAAATAAAAAATATATCTTTTCCTTATTTCTCTAATAAATTTCGAAATCTTTGGGTTGACTTAGTCAAAAATTTTTAAAATTAGTTGTTTCTTGTTAGTCAAGTCAAGATTTCAATTTTAAAAATCTTATCTTTTCAAAACTTTTTCAAAAATCAAATCTTTTTTCATTTTTCTTTTGTATTTTCGAAAATATTTTTAAAAAAATTTGATTTTCAAAATCTTTTTCTTAATTTTATTTCATAATTTTCAAAAACTTTACTAACAATTAATGTGATTGATTCAAAAATTTGAAGTTTGTTACTTTCTTGTTAAGAAAGGTTCAATCTTTAAATTCTAGAATCATATCTTTTAGTTTCTTGTTAGTCAAGTAATCAATTTTAATTTTAAAAATCAAATCTTTTTCAAAATCAATTTCAAAAATCTTTTCTAACTTCTTATCTTTTCAAAATTGATTTTCAAATCTTTTTCAACTAACTAATTGACTTTTTGTTTGTTTTACTATTTCTTATCTTTTTCAAAATTCTTTTTACTTAACTAATTGTTTCAAATTTTAATTTTAATTTTATTTCTTCTCTTAATTTTCGAAAATCACTAACTTTTTTTCAAAAATAATTTTCGAAATTCTCCCCCTCTCATCTCTTTCTATTTATTTTATTTATTTACTAACACTTCTCTTCATCTAAAACTTTGAACCCTCTCTTCTCCTTTGTGTTCGAATTTTTCTCCTCCTTCTTCTATTCTTTTCTTCTTCTACTCACATAAAGGAATCTCTATACTGTGACATAGAGGATTCCTCTTCCTTTTCTGTTCTCTTCTTTTTCATATGAGCAGGAGCAAGGACAAGGACATTCTTGTTGAAGCAGATCCTGAACCTGAAAGGACTCTAAAGAAGAAGCTAAAAGAAGCTAAAGCACAACAATCCAGAGAAAACCTTACAAAGAATCTCGAAAAAGAAGACATGGCTAAACCCAATAACAATGGTAGAGGTGCAAGGAGGATGCTTGGTGATTATACTACACATGCTTCCAATTTTTATAGAAGAAGCATCTCAATCCCTGCCATTGGAGCAAACAATTTGAAGTTAAAACCTCAACTAATTACTATGATGCAACAGAACTGCAAGTTCCATGGAATTCCATCAGAAGATCCCTATCAGTTTTTAACTGAATTCTTGAAGATCTGTGATACTGTTAAGACTAATGGAGTAGATCCTAAAATCTACAGGCTCATACTTTTCCCCTTTGCTGTAAGAGACAGAGCTAGAACATGGTTAGACTCACAACCTAAAGATAGCCTGAACTCTTGGGAAAAACTGGTCACGACCTTCTTGGCCAAGTTCTTTCCTCCTCAAAGGCTGAGCAAGCTTAGAGTAGATGTTCAAACCTTCAAGCAAAAAGATGGTGAATCCCTCTATGAAGCTTGGGAAAGATACAAGCAGTTGACCAAAAAGTGTCCTTCTGGCATGCTTTCAGAGTGGACCATTTTAGATATATTCTATGATGGTCTATCTGAGCTTTCTAAGATATCACTGGACCATTTTGCAGGTGGATCCATTCACCTAAAGAAAACACCTCTAGAAGCTTAAGAACTCATTGACATGGTTGTAAATAACCAATTCATGTACGACTCTGAGAGGAATCCTGTGAGTAATGGGACGCCTCAGAAAAGGGGAGTTCTTGAAATTGATACTCTGAATGCCATATTAGCTCATAACAAAATGTTGACTCAACAAGTCAACATGATTTCTCAGAGTCTGAATGGATGGCAAAATGCATCCAATAGTACTAAAGAGGCATCTTCTGAAGAAGAAGCTTATGATCCTGAGAACCCTGCAATGGCAGAGGTGAATTAATGGGTGAAGCCTATGGAAACACCTATAATCCCTCATGGAGAAATCATCCAAATTTCTCATGGAAGGATCAACAAAAGCCCCAACAAGGCTTTAATAATGGTGGAAGAAACAGGTTTAGCAATAGCAAGCCTTTTCCATCATCTTCTCAGCAACAGATAGGGAATTCTGAGCAGAGTCCCTCTAGCTTAGCAAACAAAGTCTTTGATCTATCTAAGGCCACTTTAAGTTTCATGAGTGAAACAAGGTCCTCCATTAGAAATTTGGAGGCACAAGTGGGCCAGTTGAGTAAGAAAATTACTGAAATTCCTCCTAGTACTCTCCCAAGCAATACAGAAGAGAATCCAAAAAGAGAGTGCAAGGCCATTGATATAATCAAATGGCCAAATCCAAAGAGGAAGGGGAGAACATGAATCCCAATGAGGAAGACTGGTGTACAAAATTGTGATCATCAACAATGGCGCCAAAAACTTGGTAGCGCTCTCAAACATGAATCACACTTAGTCACAACTCCGCATAACTAACCAGCAAGTGGACTGGGTCGTCCAAGGAATACCTTACGTGAGTAAGGGTCGATCCCACGGAGATTGTGGTATGAAGCAAGCTATGGTCATATTGTAAATCTCAGTTAGGCGGATAGTAAATGTTATGGAGTTTTCAAATAATAAATAAAACAGAAAATAAAGATAGAGTTACTCATGTAATTCAATGGTGGGAATTTCAGATAAGTGTGTGGAGGTGCTTGTCCCTGTTGGATCTCTGCTTTCCTATTGTCTTCCTTCAATCTTTCTTATTCCTTTCCATGGCAAGCTGTATGTAGGGCATCACCATTGTCAATGGCTACATCCCATCTTGTCAGTGAAAAAGGTCCAAATGCTATGTCACAGCACGGCAAATCATCTGTCAGTTCTCGATCATGTTGGAATAGAATCGCTTGATTCTTTTGTGTTTGTCATCATGCCCAACAATCGCGAGTTTGAAGCTCATCACAGTCATTCAATCCCTGAATCCTACTCGGAATACCACAGACAAGGTTTAGACTTTTCGGATTCTCATGAATGCCGCCATCAGTCTAGCTTATACCACGAAGATTCTGATTAAGGAATCCAAGAGATATGCGCCCGGTCTAAGGTAGAACGGAAGTGGTTGTCAGTCACACGTTCATAGGTGAGAATCATGATGAGTGTCACGGATCATCACATTCATCATGTTGAAGTGCAACGAATATCTTAGAATAAGAACAAGTGGAATTGAATAGAAAATAGTAGTAATTGCATTGAAACTTGAGGTACAGTAGAACTCCACACCCTTAATCTATGGTGTGTAGAAATTCCACCGTTAAAAATACATAAGTGATGAAGGTCCAGGCATGGCCGAATGGCCAGCCCCTAAACGTAATCAAAAGATAAAAAAAAATACAATCAAAGACGCTGAATTAATAGTAAAAAGTCCTATTTATACTAAACTAGCTACTAAGGTTTACAGAAGTAAGTAATTGATGCAGAAATCCACTTCCGGGGCCCACTTGGTGTGTGCTTGGGCTGAGCTTGAGCTTTACACGTGCAGAGGCTTCTTTTGGAGTTGAACGCCAAGTTGTAACATGTTTTTGGAATTCAACTCTGGTTCGTGACGTGGATCTGGCATTTGACTCCAGAATGCAGCATGAAACTGGAGTTTAGCGCCAGTTTACGTCATCTAATCTCAAATAAAGTATGAACTATTATATATTGCTGGATAGCTCTAGATGTCGACTTTCCAATTCCGTTGAGAGCGTGCCATTTGGAGTTCTGTAGCTCCAGAAAATCCATTTCGAGTGCAGGGAGGTCAGAATCCAACAGCATCAGCAGTTCTTTGTCAGCCTTTTATCAAATTTTTGCTCAGGTCCCTCAATTTCAGCCAGAAAATACC
>NC_029775.3:82146668-82147858 GCF_000817695.3 Arachis duranensis | reverse complement strand
TACTTTTTGAGTCTTGGCTGTGGCCCAAAGCACTCTGTCTTCCAGTATTACCACTGGATACATACATGCCACAGACACATAATTGGGTGAACCTTTTCAGATTGTGACTCAGCTTTGCTAGAGTCCCCAACTAGAGGTGTCCAGGGTTCTTAAGCACACTCTTATTTGCCTTGGATCACAACTCTTATTTCTCTATTTTTTTCCATTTTTTTTTTTTGAATTAAAAATGCTTTTTCTTGCTTTAAGAATCATTGTTTATGATTTTTCAGATCCTCAGTAACATGTCTCCTTTTTCATCATTCTTTCAAGAGCCAACATTCATGAACCACAAATTCAAGATACATATGCACTGTTTAAGCATAAATTCAGAGAACAAAAATATTGCCACCACATCAAAATAATTAAACTGTTATAAAATTCAAAATTCATGCAATTCTTTCCTTTATCAATTAAGCACATTTTTATTTAAGAAAGGTGGTGGATTCATAGGACATTCATAACTTTAAGGCATAGACACTAAGACACTAATGATCACAAGACACAAACATGGATAAACATAAGCATAAAATTCGAAAAACAGAAGAACAAAGAACAAGAAAATCAAAGAACGGGTCCATCTTAGTGATGGCGGCTCTTTCTTCCTCTTGAAGATCCTATGGAGTGCTTGAGCTCCTCAATGTCTCTTCCTTGTCTTTGTTGTTCCTCCCTCATGATTCTTTGATCTTCTCTAATCTCATGAAGGATGATGGAGTGTTCTTGATGCTCCACCCTTAGTTGTCCCATGTTGGAACTCAACTCTCCTAGGGAGGTGTTCAATTGCTCCCAATAGTTTTGTGGAGGAAAGTGCATCCCTTGAGGAATCTCAGGGATCTCATGATGAGCGGGATCTCTTGTGTGCTCCATCCTCTTCTTAGTGATGGGCTTGTCCTCATCAATGGGGGTGTCTCCATCTATGTCAACTCCAACTGAATAACAGAGGTGACAAATGAGATGAGGAAAGGCTAACCTTGCCAGGGTAGAGGACTTGTCCGCCACCTTATAGAGTTCTTGAGCTATAACCTCATGAACTTCTATTTCTTCTCCAATCATGATGCTATGGATCATGATAGCCCGATCTATGGTAACTTCGAACCGGTTGCTAGTGGGAATGATTGAGCGTTGTATAAACTCTAACCATCCTCTAGCCACGG
>NC_029775.3:82145333-82146344 GCF_000817695.3 Arachis duranensis | reverse complement strand
AAGCTTTTGCCTTCCCTTTCCTTTTTCTAGAGGTTTCTCCGGCCTTGGATGCCATAGATGGTTATGGAAAAACAAAAAGCAATGCTTTTACCACACCAAACTTAAAATGTTTGCTCGTCCTCAAGCAAAAGAAGAAAGAAGAGAGTAGAAGAAGAAGAAATGAAGGAGATGGAGAGGGCTTTATGTTCGGCCAAAAGGGAGAAGAAGTAGTGTTTAAGGTGTGTGAAAATGAAGGAGTGAAGGAGGGTTTATATAGGAGAGGGGGAGAGAGATGTTCGGCCTTTAGAGGGTGGGTTTGGGTGGGAAAGTGGTTTGAATTTGAATGGTGGGGTAGGTGGGGTTTTATGAAGGATGGATGTGAGTGGTGAAGAGAAAGATGGGATTTGATAGGTGAAGGGTTTTTGGGGAAGAGGTGTGATAGGTGAAGGGTTTTTGGGGAAGAGGTATTGAGGTGATTGGTGAATGGGGGAAGAAGAGAGAGAGTGGTGGTGGGGTCCTGTGGGGTCCACAGATCCTTAGGTGTCAAGGAAAAGTCATCCCTGCACCAAATGGCACTCAAAAACACGTTTTGAGCCATTTCTGGAGTTAAACGCCGGGCTGGTGCCCATTTCTGGCATTTAACGCCAGCATCTTGCCCCTTTCTGGCGTTTAACGCCAGTCTGGTGCCCCTTTCTGGCGTTAAACGCCCAGAATGGTGCCAGACTGGGCGTTAAACGCCCACCAGCTAACCTCACTGGCGTTTAAACGCTAGTGGGTGCGTCCTCCAGGGTGTGCTATTTTTCTTCCTGTTTTTCATTCTGTTTTTGCTTTTTTCATTGTTTTTGTGACTTCTTATGATCATCAACCTACAAAAAAGAGAAAATAACAAAAGAAAATAGTTAATTATAAAACATTTGGTTGCCTCCCAACAAGCGCTTCTTTACTGTCATTAGCTTGACAGAGGACTCTAATGGAGCCTCACAGATACTCAGAGCCATGTTGGAACCTCCCAACACCAAACTTAGAGTTTGA
>NC_029775.3:82141831-82142338 GCF_000817695.3 Arachis duranensis | reverse complement strand
AATTATTTTGAAAAAGATGTGGTTAAGAAGATATGATTGATTTAAAAAAAATGTGATTGAGAAGATATGATTTGAAAAACATTTTAAAAAGATTTGATTTGAAAATAAAAGACTTGACTATCAAGAAAAGATATGATTCAAACATTAAACCTTTCTCAACAGAAAAGGCAACATACTTGAAATGTTGAATCAAATCATTAATTGATAGTAAGTATTTTTAAAAATGGAAAGAAATTGATTTTGAAAAATATTTGATTGAAAAATTGATTTGAAAAAGATTTGATTTTGAAAAGATTTTGAAAACTTAAAAAAAAATTGATTTGAAAACAAAATCTTTCCTTCTAGCCATCCTGGCGTTAAACGCCCAGAATGGTGCACATTCTGGCGTTTAACGCCCAAAATGCTACCCTTTTGGGCGTTAAACGCCCAACCAGGTATCCTTGCTGGCGTTTAAACACCAGTCTGTCCTTCTTCACTGGGCGTTTTGAACGCCCAGCTTTTTCTGTG
>NC_029775.3:82141471-82141699 GCF_000817695.3 Arachis duranensis | reverse complement strand
TAAGGAAAAATCAAAATGCAACAAGAATCAAATAACAATGCATGCAAGACACCAAACTTAGCAGTTTGTATACTATTGACATTAACAAAATGAAAATGCAAATGAGACACACAAGACACTCAAATCAATAGAATTCAAAGATTAGAGCAAGTAAATCATCAAGAACATCTTGAAGATCACCAAGATACATGAATGAATGCATGCAATTGACACCAAACTTAAGATGAA
>NC_029775.3:82138090-82138223 GCF_000817695.3 Arachis duranensis | reverse complement strand
GGTCAGGTTTAGGGTGAATCTGCCTCGAAGTATAAGGGTTTCCTCACAGCCTCATACCCTCAGATGGTCCAACAAGCAGAAAAACAAATCGTCTTCTTCTCCACAGCCAAGCTCAGCTCTAGTCGCTACTCAC
>NC_029775.3:82137626-82137990 GCF_000817695.3 Arachis duranensis | reverse complement strand
AGATTTGATTGAAAACTATTTTGAAAAAGATGTGGTTAAGAAGATATGATTGGTTTTAAAAAATGTGATTGAGAAGATATGGTTTGAAAAACATTTTAAAAAGATTTGATTTTAAAAATTAATAACTTAACTAACAAGAAAAGATATGATTCAAACATTAAACCTTTCTCAACAGAAAAGGCAACATACTTGAAATGTTGAATTAAATCATTAATTGATAGCAAGTATTTTTGAAAATGGAAAGAAATTGATTTTGAAAAAGATTTGATTGAAAAGATATGAGTTGAAAAAGATTTGATTTTGAAAAGATTTTGAAAACTAAAAAAAATTTGATTTGAAAACAAAATCTTCCCTCTTGTGCCAT
>NC_029775.3:82137228-82137502 GCF_000817695.3 Arachis duranensis | reverse complement strand
AGCCAGGCACCCTGGCTGGCGTTTAAACGCCAGTCTGTCCTTCTTCACTGGGCGTTTTGAACGCCCAGCTTTTTCTGTGTAATTCCTCTGCAGTATGTTCTGAATCTCCAATTCCCTGTATTGTTGACTTGAAAAGATACAAATTAAAAATATTTTTGGATTTTTAATAATCAAAATGCAACTAAAATCAAATAACAATGCATGCAAGACACCAAACTTAGCAGTTTGTATACTACTGACACTAACAAAATGAGAATGCATATGAGACACATAA
>NC_029775.3:82136528-82137055 GCF_000817695.3 Arachis duranensis | reverse complement strand
ACTAGACTCAAAAAGAAACATAAAATATTTTTGGTTTTTTTATGATTTTGAAAATTTTTTTGTGCTTTTTCGAAAATTAAGTGGAAAAGGAAATAAAGGTATCAAAATTCTTAATGAGAATTCCAGGAATCATGCAATGTTTAGTCTAAGACTCCGGTCCAGGAATTAGACATGGCTTCACAGCCAGCCAAGCTTTCAAAGAAAGCTTCGGTCCAAAACACTAGACATGGCCAATGGCCAGCCAAGCCTTACCAGATCACTGCTCCAACAGCAAGATTGATAGAAATCAACATGCTCTTGTGATGATAAGTTGAAACCTCGGTCCAATAAAATTAGACATGGCTTCGCAGCCAGCCAGACTTCAACAGATCATCATGAAACTCTAGAATTCATTCTTAAGAACTCTGAAGAAAAAATACCTAATCTAAGCAACAAGATGAACCGTCAGTTGTCCAAACTCAACAATCCCCGGAAATGGCGCCAAAAACTTGATAGCGCGAAATTGTGAACAATACTTTTCACAACTC
>NC_029775.3:82127344-82136181 GCF_000817695.3 Arachis duranensis | reverse complement strand
GTTCATAGGTGAGAATGATGATGAGTGTCACGGATCATCACATTCATCAAGTTGAAGAACAAGTGATATCTTAGAACAAGAACAAGCGGAATTGAATAGAAGAACAATAGTAATTGCATTAATACTCGAGGTACAGCAGAGCTCCACACCTTAATCTATGGTGTGTAGAAACTCCACCGTTGAAAATACATAAGAACAAGGTCTAGGCATGGCCGAATGGCCAGCCTCCCAAAGTGATCAAAAGATCTAAAGATCAAAAGATTCCAAAGATCAGAAGATGAAAATACAATAGTAAAAGGTCCTATATATAGAGAACTAGTAGCCTAGGGTTTACTGAGATGAGTAAATGGCATAAAAATCCACTTCCGGGCCCACTTGGTGTGTGCTTGGGCTGAGCATTGAAGCATTTTCGTGTAAAGACTCTTCTTGGAGTTAAACGCCAGCTTTGGTGCCAGTTTGGGCGTTTAACTCCCATTCTTGTGCCAGTTCCGGCGTTTAACGCTGGAAATCCTGAGGGTGACTTTGAACTCCAGTTTGGGCCATCAAATCTTGGGCAAAGTATGGACTATCATATATTGCTGGAAAGCCCAGGATGTCTACTTTCCAACACCGTTGAGGGCGCGCCAATTGGGCTTCTGTAGCTCCAGAAAATCCACTTCGAGTGCAGGGAGGTCAGAATCCAATAGCATCTGCAGTCCTTTTTAGTCTCTGAATCAGATTTTTGCTCAGGTCCCTCAATTTCAGCCAAAAAATACCTGAAATCACAGAAAAACACACAAACTCATAGCAAAGTCCAGAAAAGTGAATTTTAACTAAAGACTAATAAAAATATATTAAAAACTAACTAGATCATACTAAAAACATACTAAAAACAATGCCAAAAAGCGTACAAATTATCCGCTCATCATTTGGTGTGGTAAAAGCATAGCTTTTTTGTTTTTCCATAACCATTGATGGCACGTAAAGCCAGAGAAACCTCTAGAAACAGGAAAGGGAAGACAAAAGCTTCCACCTCCGAGTCATAGGAGATGGAGAGATTCATCTCAAAAGCCCATCAAGACCACTTCTATGAAGTTGTGGCCAAGAAGAAGGTGATCCCTGAGGTCCCTTTCATGCTCAAGAAAAATGAGTATCCAAAGATCCGACATGAGATCCAAAGAAGAGGTTGGGAAGTTCTTACCAATCCCATTCAACAAGTCAGAATCTTAATGGTTCAAGAGTTCTATGCCAATGCATGGATCACTAGGAACCATGATCAAAGTATGAACCCGAATCCAAAGAATTGGCTTACAATGGTTCGAGGGAAATGCTTAGATTTCAGTCCGGAGAACGTAAGGTTGGCGTTCAACTTGCCTATGATGCAAGAAGACGCACGCCCCTACACTAGAAGGGTCAACTTTGATCAAAGGTTAGACCAAGTCCTCATGGACATATGTCTGGAAGGAGCTCAATTGAAAAGAGACTCAAAAGGCAAGACGGTTCAATTGAGAAGACTGGACCTTAAGCCTGTGGCTAGAGGATGGTTAGAGTTCATCCAACGCTCCATCATCCCCACTAGCAATCGATCTGAAGTAACTGTGGATCGGGCCATCATGATCTATAGCATCATGATTGGAGAGGAAGTAGAAGTTCATGAAGTCATCTCCCTAGAACTCTACAAAGTAGCCGAAAAGCCCTCCACCTTGGCAAGGCTAGCTTTTCCTCATCACATTTGCCATCTATGCTACTTAATCAGAGTTGTCATAGAAGGAGACATCCTCATTGAAGAGGACAAGCCCATCACTAAGAAGAGGATGGAGCAAACAAGAGAGCATATTCATGGATCTTAAGAGACGCATGAGGAAGCTCATCATCAAGAAATCCCTGAGATGCCTCAAGGGATGCATTTTCCTCCAAACAACTATTGGCAACAACTCAACACTTCTCTAGAAGGATTGAGTCATGACATGAACCAATTAAGGGTGGAACACCAAGAACACTCCATCATTCTCAATGAGATTAGAGAACATCAAAGAGCTATGAGGGAGGAGCAACAAAGGCAAGGAAGAGACATAGAGGAGCTCAAAGACACCATTGGTCCTTCAAGAAGAAGGCGCCACCAGCACTAAGGTGGACTCATTCCTTAACTTCCTTGTACTTATCTCTCTATTTTTCGATTTTTAAGCTTCATGTTTGTCTATGTTTGTGTCTTTATTACATGATCATTAGTGTCTAGTAACTTTGTCTTAAGGCTATGAATAATTACATGAATCCTTCACCTTTCTTAAATGAAAAATGTTTTTAAAGAACAAGAAGTACATGAGTTTCGAATTCATCCTTGAATTTAGTTTAATTATACTGATGTGGTGATAATACTTTTCATTTTTTGAATGAATGCTTAAACAGTGCATATTTTTTATCTTGTTGTTTATGAATGTTAAAATTGTTGGCTCTTGAAAGAATGATGAAAAAGAGAAATGTTGTTGATGATCTGAAAAATCATGAAATTGATTCTTGAAGGAAGAAAAAGCAATGAAGAACAAAGCTTGCGAAAAAAAAGTGGCGAAAAAATATAAAAGAAAAAGAAAAAGCAACCAGAAAAAGCCAATAGCCCTTAAAACCAAAAGGCAAGGGTAAAAAGGATCCAAGACTTTGAGCATCAATGGATAGGAGGGCCCAAGGAAATAAAATCCAGGCCTAAGCGGCTAAATCAAGTTGTCCCTAACCATGTGCTTGTGGCATGAAGGTCCAAGTGAAAAACTTGAGACTGAGTGGTTAAAGTTGTGATCCAAAGCAAAAAGAGTGTGCTTAGGAGCTCTGAACACCTCTAACTAGGGACTTTAGCAAAGCTGAGTCACAATCTGAAAAAGTTCACCCAGTCATGTGTCTGTGGCATTTATGTATCCGATGGTAATACTGGAAAACAAAGTGCTTAGGGCCACGACCAAGACTCAAAAAAGTAGCTGTGTTCAAGAATCAACATACTTAACTAGGAGAATTAATAACACTATCTGAACTCTGAGTTCATAGAGATGCCAATCATTCTAAACTTCAAAGGATAAAGTGAGATGCCAAAACTGTTCAGAAGTAAAAAGCTACAAGTCCCGCTCATCTAATTAGAACTAATATTCATTGATATTTTGAGATTTATAGTATATTCTCTTCTTTTTATCCTATTTGATTTTCAGTTGCTTGGGGAGAAGCAATAATTTAAGTTTGGTGTTGTGATGAGCGGATAATTTATACGCTTCTTGGCATTGTTTTTAGGTAGTTTTTAGTAGGATCTAGTTACTTTTAGGGATATTTTTATTAGTTTTTATGTTAAATTCATATTTCTGGACTTTACTATGAGTTTGTGCATTTTTTTGTGATTTCAGGTATTTTCTGGCTGAAATAGAGGGACCTGAGCAAAAATCTAATTCAGGCTGAAAAAGGACTGCTGATGCTGTTGGATTCTGACCTCCCTACACTCGAAATGGATTTTCTGGAGCTACAGAACTCCAAATGGCGCGCTCTCAACTGTGTTGGAAAGTAGACATAAAAGGCTTTCCAGCAATATATTCGAGTTAAGATAACGCAAATTGGCGTTCAATGCCAGTTCCATGCTGCATTCTGGATTAAAACGCCGGAAACACGTCACAAACTAGAGTTAAACGCCAAAAACACGTTACAACTTGGCGTTTAACCCCCAGAGAAGCCTCTGCATGTGTAAAGCTCAAGCTCAACCCAAGCACACACCAAAGTGGGCCCCGGAAGTGGATTTCTGCACTTAGACTTATTTCTGTAAGACCCTAGTAGCTAGTTTAGTATAAATAGAACTTTTTACTATTGTACTAGGCGTCTTTTACCAAGTCTTATCTTTGGACGATTAGTTCTTAGACTTTGGGGGGGGCTGGCCATTCGGCCATGCTTGGACTATCACTTATGTATTTTCAACAGTGGAGTTTCTACACACCATAGATTAAGGTGTGGAGCTCTGCTGTACCTCGAGAATTAATGCAATTACTATTGTTCTTCTATTCAATTTAAGCTTATTCTTATTCTAAGATATTCGCTGCACTTCAACCTGATGGATGTGATGATCCGTGACACTCATCATCATCCGTCCTTATGAACGCATGCCTGACAACCACTTCCGTTCTACAAGCGAGAGCTAAAGCGTGTATCTCTTGGATTCCTTAATCAGAATCTTCGTGGTATAAGCTAGAATCCATTGGCAGCATTCTTGAGAATCCGAAAAGTCTAAACCTTGTCTGTGGTATTCCGAGTAGGATTCAGGAATTGAATGACTGTGACGAGCTTCAAACTTGCGAGTGTTGGGCATAGTGACAGACGCAAAAGGATCAATGGATCATATTCCGACATGATCGAGAACCGATAGATGATTAGCCGTGCTGTGATAGAGTATTTGGACCATTTTCACTGAGAGAATGGAAAGTAGCCATTGACAACGGTGACGCCCTACATACAACTTGCCATAGAAAGGAGTAAAAATGATTGGATGAAAGCAGTAGGAAAGCAGAGATTCAAAAGGGGTAAAGCATCTCCATACACTTATCAGAAATTCCCACCAATGATTTACATAAGTATCTCTATCTTTATTTTACGTTTTATTTATATTTTAATTATCAAACTCTATAACCATTTATTATCCGCCTAACTGAGATTTACAAGATGACCATAGCTTGCTTCATACCAACAATCTCCATGGGATCGACCCTAACTCACGTAAGGTATTACTTGGATGACCCAGTGCACTTGCTGGTTAGTTGTGCGAAGTTGTGACAAAGTGTAATTCACATTTGAGAGCTCCAAGTCTATTGGCGCCATTGTTGATGATCACAATTTACGCGCACCAGGGGTCATCCATCCTTGATCCTAACCTGATATGGTTAGGACCTTTTCTTCCTCTGAGATTGATGGACTTTGCAATGTTTCTTGGATGAGGCTTCTATTATTGCCCCCTGGTTTGGTGCTGGCTAGTTTTGAAAATGCATCAGCTTGGGCATTCTATTCTCGGGGTATATGTTGGACTTCATATCCCCCGAACTATTCGAGCTGTACTATGGTTTTGTCCAGGTATTTTTTCATGGTGGGATCCTTAGCTTGGTAGCTCCCTTCTATCTGTGAGGTAACTACTTGTGAATCACCGAAGATGCTAAGCCTTTGAACCCCTACCTCTCTAGCCAGCCTTAAACCAGCTAGTAGTGCCTCATATTCAGTTGATTATTTGAGGCAGGGAATTCAACCTTTAGTGATAGCTCGATTTGGGTTCCTTGATCAGTTTCAATAATTACACCTGCGTCACTCCCGATTTTGTTTGAGGAGCCATCTACATAGAGATTCCATTTCATAGGAGTTCCCGGGGTGTTAATATACTCGGCAATGAAGTCGGCCAGATACTGTGATTTGATGGCTGTCCGAGCTTCATATTGAAGATCAATTTTGGATAACTCGAATGCCTACTATAGAATTCTTCTAGCTAAGTCTTTTTTCTGTAAGATGCCTTTTATGGGCTGGTTGGTCTGAACTCTGATAGTGTGAGCTTAAAAGTATGGGCGGAGTCGTCGAGAAGTGAGTATGAGGGTGTAGGCGAACTTTTCTATCTTTTGATAGTTTAGTTCGACCCCTTGTAGAGCCTTGCTGATGAAGTAGATGGGTTGTTGCCCACTTTTGTCTTATCTGACTAATGCTGAGGCTATTGCCCGACTTCCCACTGCGAGGTATAATATGAGTTCTTTGCTTTCCCGTGGTTGGGTGAGAATGGGTGGTTGCCCCAAGAATTTTTTGAAATCATGGAAACCTTGTTCGCACTCTGTTGTCCATTCAAACCTATCTCCCTTCCTTAATGTTGCGTAGAAGGGGAGAGATCTTATGGCTGATCCGGCTAGAAATCTGGACAGGGCTGCTAGTCTTCCATTGAGCTGTTGTACCTCTTTGACGCAGGTCAGACTTTTAATGTGGAGTATAGCCTGGCATTTATCTGGGTTCGCCTCGATTCCTCTTTGGGTGAGAATGAAGCCCAAGAATTTGCCAGCTTCTACTGCAAAGGTGTACTTTGCAGGGTTAAGTCACATACCATGCTTTCTTATGGTGTCGAACACTTTGGTGAGGTCGGATAACAACAATTCCTCACTTTGTGTTTTTACCAGCATGTTATCTACATAAACCTCCATTAGCTTTTCGATGTGGTCGGAAAAGACTTTGTTCATCAATCTTTGGTATGTAGCTCCTGCGTTTTTGAGTCCAAACGGCATGACTATGTAGCAATAATTTGCCTTTGGGGTTATGAACGAGGTCTTTTCTTGGTCGGGTGGATACATTAGGATTTGATTGTATCCTGAATAAGCATCCATGAAGGAGAGGTACTTGTATCCGAAAGAGGCATCCACTAGAGTGTCTATATTTGGGAGCGGGTAAGGGTCTTTTGGGCAGGCCTTATTGAGGTCGATGTAGTCGGTGCACATCCGCCACTTTCCATTTGACTTCTTTACCAAGACAATGTTGCCTAGCCATAATGGGTACTTGACCTCCCTTATGAACCTCGCCTCCAGTAAGGCTTGTACCTGCTCTTCCACAGCTTGGGACGTTTCTGGGCCGAGCTTCCTACGCTTCTATTGCACTGGCCGAGATCCAGGATATACCGCCAGTTTGTGGCACATTAATTTGGGATATATGCCAGGCATGTCTGTGGCCTTCCATGCAAAGAGATCGGCATTATCCTTTAGGAATTGTATCAGTGGCTCCTTTAAGTCTCCCTTTAAGGTTGCCCCTATATTTGTTGTTTTATCATGAGCATCCTCGATCTGGACTTCTTCGGTCTCACCTTCAGGTTGTGGACAAAGTTCTTCGTGAACTCGAACTCCCCCCAGTTCAATGGTGTTGATTTCCTCTCCTCTGGGGTTGCCTTTAAGGTTCAGACTTTCATTGTAACAGTATCGCGCAAGCTTTTGGTCTCTTTTTATCGTGGCGATCTCTTCTGGAGTTGGGAACTTCATACACAGATGTGGAGTGGAGACTACTGCGTAGAGCTAGTTCAAGGTTGTTCGACCTACTAGGGCGTTATAAGCTGAGCTCACGTTGACTACTGATGACATGTCATCATATACCTATTTTTCTATGCTTTTCATACAAGAAATTGATAATTTGTGCTTAAATATTGAATGCTTTTGTACTTAAATGATATATTTTCTTGATATTTTAATTTTATAAATCTTGTAGGAAATAAGAAGAAAAAGAAGCAAAGAAGCACAAAAAAGGAGAAAAAAAGAGCTTTGGGACACACTTTGAAGTTGGAGCACACTTTGGAGCCTTAGGCCACGCTTTTAAAAGCGTGGCCCATGACCAAATTAAAGAGGGAAACAACCAGCACGCACACTACCCTGCCCTTGCCAAGGGCAGGGCAGAATCGTGATGCACATTGAGGTTGGAAGCAAGAATTTCGCTAAGGTAAAATCTGGGCGCTCACAGCATGACCATGCCTCCTTCAAAGGGCTATAACTTGAGCTACAGACGTCCAATTGATGTGCTTCTAGTTGTGTTGGAAAGCTGACATTCAGAGCTTTTCAACGATATATAGCAATCCATATTTGGCGTACAATTGAGGCAGGAACGAGAGGCATCTTTAAGGGCCAAAAATAAGCGAAAATAAACTAAAGTGCTTCCACCAAGGCTCGAAGCTGGAGCCTCACTCCAAAACAAAGTAGCGCTCAATTTTCTGCCCTGCCCTCTTGGAGAGCAGGGCAATGTCGTGCTCTTCATGGAAAATCAAGAAAAAAATTGCTCCACAAGTGCTTTCACCAAGTTTCAAACCAAGCACCTAAGGGGAGTGAGGAGCGCATCATGACACGGTCCAAGGAAGTGAGTGCGCAAGACACACATGCAAGGCAACATTGCCCTGCCCTCCACAAGGGCAGGGCAGCCTCCCGGGAGCAACATGGGCCAAAATTCAACCAAAATTTCATTTAAATTCAATTCTTCTCCAAATTGAATCAAGGCCAACCAAACCCATTTCTCCTCAAATCCAAAGCAAGCAAAGCCCACATCATCACTCAAAGGCACATGGATCAATTAAATTAGGATTTTCATTTTTGTAATTTGTTTTAATTTCATTTTCATTTTCACTTTATAAAGCCTATATAAAGGCATCAATTAGAGCTCGGAGAGGAGGCTTGCTCTATTAGGGAGTAGTAGTAATAGATAGCTCTCTCTTAGTTTTCTTTTCTGTTTTTTTCTTGAGTGAGATTGGAGGAATTCTGTTTCATTCTCACTTTGAGAATTCTATTTGTTTACTTTCTGCAGATTTCTAAGAAATTGAGGATTGAATTTGAGTCTTCACTGATTGCTTCTCTTTTTTCTTCTGCAATTGTTCTTGTTGGATCAAGGAAGGATTTGAGATCTAGACTTGTTATCTAGTCTCCTCCACTCCTGAGATCTTCAATCACTTTTAATTTGCTGCAACTTAAGCATTGCTTTTCTGTTCTAAATTCTTCAAGGCATTTTTACTTTTCTGTTAAGATCTAGTTCCATTGAATCAATCCTCTACTCTTCTACTTGTTGCAATTTATTTTTCCTTGATTAATTCCTGCAATCCCACATCCCTGACCCATTTAAGATTCAAGCAATTTAGATTTCTTGCATTTTAAGTTTCTGCAATTTACATTACTTGCACCTTAAGATTCAACTCTTTTACTTTCTTGCTCTTTAATTTACTGCAATTTTCCCTTCCCCCTTTACATTTCAAGCAATTTAGCTTCTGTCAATCATAAATCACTCAACCAATACTTGATTCGCTTGACTAAATCAACCACTAAACTAAAATTGCTCAATCCTTCAATCCCTATGGGATCGACCTCACT
>NC_029775.3:82122844-82127256 GCF_000817695.3 Arachis duranensis | reverse complement strand
AAGAGTGAGGTCGATCCCACAGGGATTGATGGATCAAGCAACTTTAGTGGGTGATTAGTTTAGTCAAGCTAATATTGAAGGGATATTGGATGAAATGTAGCCAACAGAATTGTAAATGACAGGAAATTTAAAGTTGCTGAAATTAAAATTGCATAAAACTTAAAGTGCAAGAAAGTAAAATAGCTGAAACTTAAATTGCACGAAAAGTAAATTGCATTAAATGTAAAGGGGATTGGGTGCAGGAAATTAAAGAGAGCAATAGATCAAAACTCAGAAACTCTTGCAGAAAGCTTAACTTGAAGGAAAGTAAATTGGGATCATGAACAGAAATGTAAAATGAAGAACAAGTGCAGAAGAATTAAATTGCTTGAAAGTAAATTGAAAACCAATGAAACAGTAAAAACAGAAGAGCGGCCAAGAACTCAACTCAATTGCAAAATAAAATTGAAGATCTCAGGGAATCAAAGAGACTAGAAAAGAAGTCTAGATCTCAAGCCCTTCCTTGATCCAACAGAGAACATATTTGAAGAAGAAATAGAGATGGAAGCAGTAAAGAGAGCCTTGATTCAAATCACAGTTCCTTGAATTATGCAGAAGAACAAAGTAGAGATGTTGCAGATGGAGAATGAAAATAGAATTCCTTCCAATCTCCACCCAAAATTCAAGATAGAAATGAAAATTAAAGAGAGAGAGCTATCTACTACTACCACTCCTAATGGAGCAAGCCCCCCTCACAAAGATGGAAATGATGCCTTATATAGGCTTTACAAAATAAAATGAAAATAAAATTAAAACAAATTACAAAAATGAAAATCCTAATTTAATTGATCCATGTGCCTTTGAGTGATGATGTGGGCTTTGCTTGCTTTGGATTTGAGGAGAAATGGGTTTGGTTGGCCTTGATTCAATTTGGAAAGGAATTGAATTTAAATGAAATTTTGGTTGAATTTTGGCCCATGTTGCTCCCAGGAGGCTGCCCTACCCTTGTGGAGGGCAGAGCAGGGAAGCTTTGTGTGGGCACCAACTAGCGTGCCAAATTTGTGTGGTGCGTGTTGGTGCTGCAGGATGCTGCCCTGCCCTCGCGGAGGGCAGGGCAGAACTTTTTGGTGCGCCAGAATGGTGCCCGTGCGTGCTGCTGGTGCTGCCGAGTGATGCCTGTGCGCCAGAATGATGCTGCCGAGCCTTCCCTTGGTGCGCCAGAATGGTGCGTGTGTGTGCATCACCAAAATGCTGCCCTGCCCTCGCGGAGGGCATGGCAGTGTTTCCAAAAGTGAAGTTCCAAGTTCGAAACTTGGTGGATGCACACGCTACTTCTTTTCCTTGGTTTTCTTGGCACCAAAGTAAGGCCTAGTTTCTTGCTTCCTCATGGCCCTTAAAGATGCCTTTTTTTCCTGCCTGAATTGTACGCCAAATATGGATTGCTATATATCGTTGGAAAGCTCTGAATGTCAGCTTTCCAACGCAACTGGAAGCACATCAATTGGACGTCTGTAGCTCATGTTATAGCCCTTTGAAGGAGGCATGGTTATGCTGTGAGCGCCCAGATTTTACCTTAGCGAAAATTCTTGCTTCCAACCTCACTTTGCATCACGATTCTGCCCTGCCCTTGGCAAAAGCAGGGCAGTGTGCGTGCTGGCTGCTTCCTTCTTTGATTTGGTCATGGGCCACGCTTTTAAAAGCGTGGCCTAAGACTCCAAAGTGTACCCCAACTTCAAAGTGTACCCCAAAGCTCTTTTTTTCTCCTTTTTTGTGCTTCTTTGCTTCTTTTTCTTTTTTCTTATAATTCTTCCTTGAAACAAGCTTTTGATTTTTTTTTTCTCTTTTTTTTCTCCTTTTGGGTGCTTTGCCCCATGAGTTAATAACAAAGCTACGACTTCTAAATGCTTTGTTTTCAAGTATTACCACTTGATACATAAGCACCACAAGCATTTAATTAGAAGACTTCATTAAGCTCATTTTTCTTTTCTTTTCTTGACTCTCTAATCATTGATGCTTAGAGCCTAGTGCTTTTGCACTTGAGCCTAGCCTTGACTTCTAAGTGTTTTGTTTTCAAGCATTTGGCTTGATACATAAACACCACAAGCACTTAACAATTAAATTGCCATTGGTACTCAGAGCCTTCAGCTTTCTCATTCTTTTCCTTTTTCTTTTCTTGCTTTAATTGTATTTGCTTCTTCAAGGTTTTCATGATTTCAAAAGATTTCACAAATGTACTAGATGAAAAACTTCAATTAAATAAAATCCAATGCAATTGAGCAACAATCAATCATACTAGCTTTCCAATACTTGTATGCACATGCTAAATTCTTCTTTAATTCCTTGTTTGTTTATGATCATGATGCTTTTTTTTGCTTTTGAATTCACAGGATTCAAGTTGGTAGTTATAATGTCACAGCACCATATTTCAATCAAAATTCAAGCTATGCTTTATTCATACACACATGTAAACAGAGAAGATGAAGACAATCATGCAATTTAAGTGCTGGAAACAAATGAGAAGAAAAGGAACTTTACAACCTTGTAGTTCATCTTCATTATTGTTGTCCTTTTTCCTCTATTCTTCCTTTTTCCCTTGCCAAACTCAGTATGCTTGTTCATCTTCAAGCAATAATTAGAACAGTGGCTATGGGGTTAAGATAGATCATGAATGTCTTACATAATGAAATGTTAGCATTACATGTGTTGCAAGCAAGCAAAAATGCAAAATAACAATCAAGGCACAAGAGACAGCGACATTTTGATTGCAAGCATAAGAAGGTGTGCACAATACTTTAGACATTTTGATTGTAAACATAAGAGGGTGTGCATGATACATTGCATAAAAAAAATAAGTGGCACACCAAACTTAGTTTGACACTTTCACTTGAAATTAATGCAAGTATCTAGTAAGCATTGGAACCAAATTTTGTTGCATAGCAACACCAAACTTAGAATGCAACCATATGTCAATTTATTTGAACTAAAATTAAACAAAAGAAACTGTTATTTATTGAATACAATCACCAAGTGAAGAATCTATCATGAGTAAGGATGTTTGGGTGATGTATTAACAAACACAGTTAATAAAAGAAAGCATTAAAAACAAGGAAATGACTAAAACAATCAAGAAAACTAAAATTGTCTAACTAAAAAAAAATTATAACACTGCAGCGGCATTATGATTATGTAAACAAGTGGTGTTGCTTGAATGACACTGCAGCGGCATTATGATTATGTAAACAAGTGGTGTTGCTGGATGATTTGCATAGAAAAATAGGTGGCACACCAAACTTAGAATCTTGGTGTGTTACTTTCATTTTTTTTTTGATTTGATGCAATCATCCAAAAAGATTGAAAACAATTTTGTTGCAAGGCAACACCGAACTTAGAATGTAACCATATGCCAATTTATTGAATTTAAACAGAACAAAGGGAAGAAATGTACCTACTGTCTACCTGTTCTTCACTTTCTTCCTCTTCTTCCAGTTTGTTAAGAGGAATGACCTCAAGGGGGGAGAAAATTCAGCTACTGTCCCTTGCCTTGGTCTTTCCTCAGCAAGCTTCCTTTTGAATTTGGCTTGATTGAGCTTGCTTTTAGGGACAGGATTGGAGCTTTTGTTAGTTGCCTTCACTTCTTGGATGTCAAGACATGGTTGCTGTGTGATTGTTGGAGTGATTTTTTCATCAAGAGCTTTTTGCATTAGTGGTTCCATGAGCTTGTCCTCACTTGAGTGTAAATTTTCTGGAATGACTTCCTCACTTTCTTGCTCATCCACTTCCTCCTTTGCACTCAACATTTGACTCAATAGCATTTTCATAGAAGAGGTTTGTTGTTCTTCCCATAATTTCTTCATCTCCTCTTCATATCTTTCAATCATGGATTCAAGTGTTGAGGTGTTTTGGTCCAGGGAAGTTTGTGAGAGTTGTGAGTTGTCATGTGCTCTTGTCACCTCAAGTGGCTTCTGTGAATATGCAAGTTCAGGTTCAAATGTTTCCACCACCTCTTTTTTCTTCACTAAAAATCCACTTGACTCAGTAGCCTCTTCCTCTTGTTTTTCCTCCTTCTTCGTTGCACTCACCAATTGAGCTAGCTGCACTTCCATGTTTTTGAGGGAGTTTTCTTGTTCTTTCCAGACTTTCATTGTCTCCTCCTCATATGTTTTGAACATGGACTCAAGCTTTGAGAGCCTTGAGTGGTTCATGGAAGTTTGTGTGGGTGGTGAGTTTTGAAAGGGGCTTTCTGTTGAAGTATGGTCAAGTGATGATGTCTTTGGATGAATATCATATGGAGCACTAGAATTCCCTTCCCAGCCACCATTAGAATCATGACTTGCATCATTTTGTGGTGGAAGGAAATATCCCATATGGTTCTCTTGCTCATCTTGTGTTTCTGAAGCAAATCTCCATGAGTTGGAGTGCTCAGAATGTGTATT
>NC_029775.3:82099526-82121457 GCF_000817695.3 Arachis duranensis | reverse complement strand
CAAAATGCTGCCCTGCCCTCACGGAGGGCAGGGCAGTGTTTTCAAAAGTGACGTTCCAAGTTCGAAACTTGGTGGATGCACACGCTACTTCTTTTCCTTGGTTTTCTTGGCACCAAAGTAAGGCCTAGTTTCTTGCTTCCTCATGGCCCTTAAAGATGCCTTTCGTTCCTGCCTGAATTTTATGCCAAATATGGATTGCTATATATCGTTGGAAAGCTCTGAATGGCAGCTTTTCAACGCAACTGAAAGCACATCAATTGGACGTCTGTAGCTCAAGTTCTAGCCCTTTGAAGGAGGCATGGTCATGTTGTGAGCGCCCAGATTTTACCTTAGCGAAAATTCTTGCTTCCAACCTCACTTTGCATCACGATTCTGCCCTGCCCTTGGCAAGAGCAGGGCAGTGTGCGTGCTGGCTGCTTCCTTCTTTGATTTGGTCATGGGCCACGCTTTTAAAAGCGTGGCCTAAGACTCCAAAGTGTGCTCCAACTTCAAAGTTATGTTTAATGTCCTTGACCGAGTTCCTTTTCCAAAGGTTGTATGCAGTGAGGTGTATCTTAGTGGTTGAATTGGGGTGTCTCCGAGTCCGAATAAGCTATTCGAATATGATTTGAGCTCCTTTTCTTGTAGGGTGAGTTTGTCAAAGGCGGATTTGAACAAGATATCTACGGACTCCCATGGTCTACCAACGTTTGGTGGAGATTAGCGTTGGCGAGTATGACGGTAATGACCATGGGATCATCATGCCCCGGGATGATGCCTGTTGCGTCTTCTTGGGTGAAGGTAATAGTGGGGAGGTCGGGTGACCTGTCCCTTCTTCGACATGATATACCTCTTTAAGGTGTCTTTTGTGGGATGATTTAGAGATCCCTCCTCCTATGAATCCTCCATTTATCATATGAACATGTCTCTCAGGGTGTGAGGTGGACATTCAACTCGTCCGACCTCTTCATCCCTTATTCTCTTTCTCGGTTCATCTGCTTTATTAGCTAAGAACCGGTCTAGTCACCCTTCTCGTGCCAACTTCTCTATGACATTCTTTAGGTCAAAGCACTCGTTGGTAGAATATCTGTAGATTCGGTGGTATTCACAATACTCTGTCCGACTTTCTCCTCTTTTATGTTTTATCGGGCGAGTCGGTGGGATCTTCTCAGTGTTGCATATTTCTCAGTAGACATCCACAAGAGACACCTAAAGATGGTTGTAGTTGTGGTATTTTCTAGGTTTCTTTCTCAGTGGGTTGGTCTTCTTTCTTCCTGGATTCTTTATCCTTGTCCCGAGGTGGGTAGGAGAATCTGGTTTTTGAGCTATCTCCCAATCGGGAGTTCTCGTCCATGTTGATGTATTTTTCCGCCCTTTCTTGTACCTCGTTTAGAGATGTTGGGTGTTTTCTGGATATTGAGTGGCTAAAAGGTCCTTCTCGCAGGCCATTGATGAGACCCAAGATGGCTGCTTCAGTTGGCAGACATTGTATGTCCAGACATGCCTTGTTGAATCTTTCCATGTAGTTGCGGAGGCTTTCCCGATCTCCTTGATTAATCCATAACAGGCTAGGGGCATGCTTGGCTTTGTCTTTCTGGATGGAGAATCTAGCTAGGAACTTCTTGGCGAGGTTGTCGAAGCTTGCTATTGACCTTGCCAGCAAACTGTCGAACCACTTTATTGCCGTCTTAGTCAGAGTAGTTGGGAAAGCTTTGCATTGAATGGCGTCCGAGGCGTCTGTGAGAAACATCCTGCTTCTGAAATTGCTGAGATGATGCCTTGGATCAGATGTACCATCGTATGGGGTCATGTCAGGAGCTTTGAAGTCCTTTGGGACTTTAGCTTTCTTGATTTCTTTGGTGAATGGATCTTGGTCCTTGTGGAGGCTATCTTCGTGACTGGATCAAGCGGTTTCAGCTTTGAGGTCGGCCTCGAGCTTTAGGAGCTTGTCCTCTAGCTCTCAGCACCGTGTTATTTCTCTCCGGAGGTCTCTCTCAGCTTCCCGCTGATGCTCAGCCTCTTTTTCGAGCTGTTTGAGACGATCCTTCTGTTCT
This sequence comes from Arachis duranensis, assembly GCF_000817695.3. NCBI lineage: Eukaryota > Viridiplantae > Streptophyta > Magnoliopsida > Fabales > Fabaceae > Arachis > Arachis duranensis. Next base: position 82,119,424 of record NC_029775.3, on the reverse strand, counting down.
CGGAGAGCATCTAATATTTTTGTATTTGGGGGTTACTTGTCCTCCCCGTTTTGAGGTGTGTCTTTGGAGGTGGTGTCCGCATTTTTGTTTAGTGTTATGTCCACCAAACCAGAGTTGTGATCATTGTCGTGGTCATCTGCCGTGGTGATAGGATTACTTCCAGGTTCCCTGGCAATGGCTCTAATGTTCCGAGGGTTACCTGAAACTAAAGGTCGATCTCGGATGAGATCTTATGTGCTGGTCGGTGCTGTTGTGTCCGACATGGGAGAATCGGAGATGCTGCTGATCCTTGATTACCGGAGGATGGTGGTACATGCAAGAGACTCCGATGCTTAAGTTAGCACGTGCTTTAGGCAGGATTTTGTGTAGAATCAGAGTATGAGTTATACCTGGGTGCTCCAGTGTATTTATAGTAATGTTGAGTGACCTCCCTTGAGATAAGTTAGTTATCTTATCTTATCTTTGGTGAGATCATCTATCTTGTGGCTAGCTGCCTTTGAGGAGGGCCGGTCCTTTTGTTTGGGCCTGCTCGGGCCTCTTGTGGAGATATTGGCCGAGCTCTTTATGGAGAGGTCGGTATAGGCCAACCTTTATAGGAGGTCGGTAACTTCTTGTCTTTAACCCGGGTTGTGTAGCTCGACACAGGGTATGAACAATAAGTAATGTTAATGGATACAAGACTAACCAACAACTCTAGATCACCATCTAAATTGGGTATTAATGACTCAAGATTACCTAATTTCTCTTTCCTGGCCAATAATGCTCAAAAACTACTCTAAAGCCCAACCAAACATTTTGTCAAATACTTGGAAGGCATAAAAGGAAAGCATGGAAAAATAACAAGAAACATAAATTCTACAACTACCCAATGCAAGAAAATAACTCAATTAAGAATTAAAAGAACATAAAACATAAAATTGCATTAAAGAAAATTAAAATTAACAAAAGTGTTCATAAACTAAAAGAGGCATAAAAGAGAAATTAACAATGTAAACTAAGAAAACAAAGATGTAGGAACAAGAAATTGTAATGAAAACCTAAATCTAAGAGGCAATTAAACTAAGAACCCTAATTTCTAGAGAAAAGATGGAGCTTCTCTCTCAAACTAACCTAAAGCATGATTCCTACAATTTCTAATTGCTCCCCCCTTTCTCCTTCTTGATTTGTGCATCAAATAGGTTTAGAAGTGAGTTGGATTTGGACCTGGATGGCTCAGAAATCGCTCCCAGTGTATTCACTTGAATGAGGTCATGTGACAAACGTTACGCGTGTGCATGGGTGACGCGCGCGCGTCTCCTGTCAGATGGCTTTTGATAAATTCCATTTTTAGGGTTTATCTTGTGTTGATTTTAGGGAATTTGATCACATTTTCTCACATTTATCCAGTGAAATAGAATAGTTTTTATTATTCTCCTTTATTTGTACTTAAGTGTGAAACCATGCTTTTTAGGCCCTTAAATTGGTGATTCTGAATCACCTTAATTCCAGTCGATGCCTTGATGTGTTTGTTGAGTGATCTCAGGTTCATGAGGCAAGTATTGAATGGAAGAAGTGAAGAGAAAAGCATGCACAACGGAGAGTCCATGAAGAAACAAGGATTTGGGATGCTGAGATCGACAAGCACGCGCACGCGTGGAAAGTGAAGTGTCACGTGTACGCGTGGATAGAAAATGCCATCGACGCGTATGCGTGACCCATGCATATGCGTCGGTGCTCGCACGTGACCCGCATAAAGTGAATCTGCTGGGGACGATTTCTGGGCTTCCCAGGCCCAGATCCAACTCATTTTTGAGCTTATTACATGCAGAATTCAAAAGGGGATCAACACACATTTGGAAATAGTTGAGTTTTCATCATGCTTTAGTTAGTTTCTAGAGAGAGAAGCTCTCTCTTATCTCTAGGATTAGGTTAGATGTAGATTAGAATTTCTTAGATCTAGGTTTAATTCATGCTTTGATTTACTTTTCCTCTCTACTTTCTTGTTCTTCTACCTTTGCTTCTCTAGTTTAATATTTTGTTTCTTGTAATTGTTTGCTTTGTTGTTGATGCACTCTTGTTCTTTATATTTTCCTTTTAATGCAATTTATGTTTGATTTCCTTTATTGTTGATTTGAGTTGTTGTTGTGAATTCCTTGCAATCAGTAGTTGTAGATTTATATTTCGTGCAATCTTGTTTACTTTCCTTTTGTGCCTTTCAAGTGTTTGACAAAATGCTTGGAAGAATATTAGAGCAGGGCTTTCTCCTCTTGGCTTGAGTTGAGTAATTAGTGACACTTGAGTTATCAAACTCTTTTGTTGATTGATAATTGGAAGTTGCTTGTTGACTTGAAGGCCACTAAAGCTAGTCTTTCATTGTGATTAGACTAGGACTTGTGGTCTCAAGTTGATTATTTCCACTTGACTTTTTTTCATGGTTAGAGGTTAACTAAGTGGAGCAATGAACAATTCTTGTCACAATTGATAAGGATAACAAGGATGGGATTTTTAGTTCTCATACCTTACCAAGAGCTTTCTCAGTTGTTAGTTTATTTCCTTTGCCATTTACATTTCTTGTTCCTTATTCAAAACCCCAAAAAGATACAATCCATAGCCAATAACAAGAACACTTCCCTGCAATTCCTTGAGAGACGACCTGAGGATTAAATACTTCGGTTATTATTTTTATTGGGGTTTGTTACTTGTGACAACCAAATTTTTTGATTGAGGAATTATTTGTTAGTTTAGAACTATACTTGCAACTAGATTTCATTTGTGAAATTCTATACCGACACACAATTTTCGTTCATCAAAATGGTGCCGTTGCTGGGGAATTGCAAATATGTGCCTTATTATTGGTTATTGTATATATGTGAATATTGTAAATATGTTTGCCTTTTGCTTCTTTGTTAGTTTTTGGTAGCTGTAGGAGTTTTTCCCTTTATTTATTACTAGTTTTTGTTTTTATTTTCTTTTGCTATCATGAATTCTCACCCTTTTGGCTATGAGTGTGGTTACAATTATGTTGTAGAAAATGGGAGCTACAATGAAGATCTGCATCAAGGGTGGAATAATCAAAGGTTGGAGAAGCCATATGCATATGATCAACCTTCTTGGCAACAACCTCCGGTCCCTTATAGGTATAATTCCCATCCTAATGCATGTCAATTCAATGGTTATGGTGAACTTCCTTGTGACTATCAACAACCACCACCATATGCCTATGAGCCATACCCTCAACATAGCCCTCAACCATACTCACAAGCCCCTTTTCACCAAACACCTCCATATGACCCTAATCCATATCCACCATACCAATCATCTTTTGAGCCATATGAGCCACATATAGAACCACCACCATTCCAACTTTGATACCTACACGAACCACCTTCTCCATACTATTACCAAGATGAGCCACCTCCAATGTATGAAAATTCTCACCCACAAGATGAATTCTACTTTCCACCACAACCCCCCCATGGAAGAATGTCCATGTCCATCAATCCAAGGGTAATATGATCTTACTTATGCTAGCATTTTGGAACAAAACTCAGAGGATCGCCTAAAGGCATCAATTGATCAGCTTTAAACAACCATTCGTCAAAAGTTTGACTCATGGAATTCATACCACAATCAAAACATGCCCACGAATGATTGTGGAAAAGCAACCAAAAAGTGGAGTATGAAGGGAATTGTAGAATCTCAACTTGAGAACAAGGGATTGGAGTGTGTTGTGCAACAAGTGGAGCAAATGAAGAATGTTGAACCACCACATGTTTATTATAATGAACCACCCTCCAATTATGAAACCTTCCTCCAAAATAATGAACCCTCCTATTCACCCCAATCTCCAATAGATGAAACTCTTGGTTCTATTCTTCAAGGGCAAGTAGAGATGAAAAGGGAGGTACTAGATTTCACGGCCGCCTTGGCCGAGGTCGTAAACCGATTAGCTTTCCAATGCTTGAACACTCAAAGTGCTCCCATGGCCACATGTGGAGAATCAAATGAAGAGCATAGCATGAAGGAGAAATTGGAAACTCCGATGGAAAATGAAGAATGTTGCTTTGTGTTGGAACGATTGGAGGAAGCTATGATTGTTGAAGAAGAGGAAGAAGTGGTTGAAGACCTAGGATATGCGGAACCTCCATGGGAACCTAGAGTTGAAGAAAACTCCTCCAAGAAGATTGAATTTGATGTTGAGGAGGAAAGTGCACAACCTCTAAGGCATATTCCATATGAAGAATTGGATGGGATAGAGCAATAATTGAGTCCCTAGGCAATGAAGATCAAGCATCAAATCTTGGTGGTGAAGAATCCTTTGAACTTGAAGAACCTTCTCCTGGTGAATTTGAAAGTGTTGTGGAGGTAGACTTCTCTCACCCTCCCAATTATGATTTTGGTAAGAGAAAAGAGTTAGATAAAATTGATAAACAAATGATCGAATTTGAAAAATCTTGTGAAGAGGTGGAAGTCCTTAGAAAAAGAAGGACGGGAGTTGAATACGCTTTATCAAGATCCTTGGAAGCTTCTTCACCTAGGTTGTCATCTAATCCTTCATTTAAGTGGGTAAAACTCATTTATATTAGCTTTATTGTCCCACTTGAGTATGGCTTGCTTGAAACGGATGGGCAACTTAGGACACTTTGCGGGATGAAGCGTAAGAGGAGGATGTTTCGTGGTTGACATTACAAATCAAGGCTCATCATGGGTGAGACTTCAAGGATTAGATGCAAGGGTTGGACTAGTGCTCAATTAGAGGGGTCTAGTAGGAGAGTGAGGCATTTCATTGAGAATTCATTTTTCTTACCACCCGGATGGAATAATAATGATCAACTTGAAGACGGGTGTCAAAACAAAGTATGGGATCCCGGATCGCACAAGGAGAATCAATCTTGGGAGCCATTGGCTTGTGAAGAACTCCACCAAGGCTTAGAGGCATTACTTTTGAATGATGGAGCTTATTGGAGATCCAAGCATTGGTGGATGTTCAATGATGGAGCTTATTGGAGATCGCACAAGCCACCTTGATAAAAGCTCCCCACAAGTCCAACTTATGGACAATAAACAAAAGTTCTAGGTGGGAGACACCCCACCATGGTAACATCTTTTTATTTTTTCTCTTTTGTAAATATTAGTAAAAATTAGTTTGATTTCATGTTTTGTTTAGTTTGTTGAGTTTAATTGGCAGTTTGGTATGTTAAATAAGGTTTTATGATGTTTTGGTAGCTGTTTGGAGGTTTGGAATGCTTGGGTTTGGTGCAAGAACTTAGAAAAATTTTGAAAAACAGAGCACCAACCCATGCCTACGCGTCACTCACACATACGCGTGGCTGCAAGCTTTTCTACCATCCACGCACATGCGTGCCCCACGCGTACGTGTGGATGCAAAATTTTCACCCTTCCATACAAGACTCGAGAGTTGTGCAAGTTTGGGGCTAGAATTGTGCGTTTCGCACAAGCCTACCCACGCGCACGCGTGACCCACGCGTATGCGTCGTTGCTCTAAATAACCCATCACGCGTACGCGTGAACCACGCTTACGCATCGCCTGACGCGCATGCGTTGATTGCCCTGTTTCACCCACCTTCTTTTCTTCTCCTCTTTCCATTTCTTTCCTTCTTCTTTCTTCTCTTCTTTTCTTTCCTTTCTTCAACCATCATCCAACACTACCAAACACCATCTAGAACCACTTCTTTCAGTTGGATAGTTAATTAGTTGTTTAGTTAGTTAATTTTTCATTTAATTTTCTATTTTCATGATAAGTGTTGGATTATTAATACTATTCGCTGTTTATTGCTGCTGATTACTGATATGATGTTAGCTTAATATCATTTTTGTTATAATCCTTGTTGGGTTCTTTATTGAGGTTACAATTGGTTACTTGGTTTTGATTTCTTCATGTTTAACATCTCTAAATACCAAGGATATGATATTGCCTTTCAAGCACTCCATATCTTTTTGAATTGCATGTTGTAGCTAGCCACCATGTGATTTGAATCCTTTTCTCTGATTAGGCACTTCTTGTTGGATGTTGTGCATTTACCTTAATGTATTGTGCTTCTAGATCATATGCATCCATATGTTATATATTTTCTTGAATGCTTTCATGCTTCTTTATCACTTGTGTGGTTGTCTTACCTACAAGTTTAGAGTATCTCAAGCACACTAGAATGAATGAAGTACATGCTTCTTTTGTGTAAATTGTGATAGAGCTTTTTATGCTAGTGTGTGTGTTCTAAAAGGCACATAATTTAGAATTCACACACCTAATTTTCATCAATATCACACTAATTCACTCACTCAATTCTAGTGATTTACCTCATTCTAATAATTTATGCTTCCTTGCTTTGTATATACTTGTCTTCTTATCCTATTTTCTATTTTCAGGATGAATCACCATAAACAACAAAGGAACTGAAAACAAGAACACGCAGCACCAGTTGACCTACCAGCTGAAGGTAGCAATTCGAAGAGTCGCCATACCCCCTTGCTCATCTTAGAATGCACCGAGAACGGTGCAAACTTTTAAGTGTGGGGAGGTCGTCCGACCAGTCGGTGTTTTTTGGGTGACAATTTCTAATTCCAACACTTTTGCATTTCATTTTTTTTGTATTTTAGGATTTTTTGTTGCATTATATACAATTGATTTGAGTGAAAATTCTTCATTGAACTTGCTTGAATTACATATTGTGTATCATGTTTTTGAGCTAAGAACACAAGCATGTGAGATTTGAGCCTAACGGTGTGGTTACATCTTATAACCACTTATTTTCCTTCTTGTGTGCATTATTCTCTTTCTATGATTGTAATCTTTGATTTGTTTGATTCTTTATGTCCATTATTTTGTGTATACATGTATTTATATGATTGAGGTCATCATTTCATTTAACTCACTTGCCCAAATAGCCTCCCTTTTATCTTCCATTGTTAGCCAACTTTGAGCCTACGATTAACCCACTTTGTTCTTAATTTAGCACATTACAAGCCTTAAAGCGAAAAGCAATAACTGTCCTTTATTTGGATCTTTGATTAGCTTAGGCTAGTGAGTGTGTATCATTCAAGTGTGGGGAAACTTGGGACATTGGTTGAGAAAAAGGGTGTGTTTTGTATTTCTATTGAGAATCTTGGGAATGGGGTACATGTTCATGCATTAATTATGTTTAAACCATATGCATTGATACTCTTGTATATACCTTATTGCAAAAAAAAATATATATATATATATACAAAATAAAGAAAAATATATGTATCAAAAGAAAAAAATGAGAAAAAGAAAAGAAAAAAAGAAATGCAATGAAAAGGGGACAAAATGTCCCAAAGTAAAGTTCAATAAAAATCAATGCATGTGTGTGGTGATCAAAAGAGAAATGCATGAGTATGTGGAAAAGTGAAGAATGGGTAGTTAGGTTAGCACTTAAATTGTATAGGTTGTCAGAGGTTAGGTGGGAAAGCTTAGGTTAATCAAAGATTTAAATTCTAGTCCACTTAACCATATACAATCCTACCTTGACCCTAGCCCCATTACAACTTTATGGAAAGACCTCATGATATTTGTACGCATGCATTGAATTATTGTTGATTGTTAGATGAAAAATAAATCATGGAAAGCATGATTAGGTAGAATTGAGTGAATCAACCCTATACACTTGAGCGACTAGAGCGGATACACATCCGTTGAGGGTTTGATTGCTCAATTACATGTTTTCACCATGATCATCCCTTTTCTTGTAAGTTTGTAAAAATCTTCAATAACTCAATTCAATTATGGATGATTGCTATTGCTTTAACCCTTGTGCTTGTATATGTTCTCTTGGAAATTGATTTGTTTTGACCAAGTAGTTGCATTCATTTAGATTGTTGCATTTAGATAATTTGTTGCATTGAATAAATGTTGATACCATTTGTCTCTCTCTCTTGATTTTAGCAAGAGGACATGCTTGATTTAAGTGTGGGGAGGTTGATAAACCCCATTTTTAGGGGTTATCTTGTTTTGATTTTAGGGGATTTTATCACCTTTTCTCACATTTATCCAATGAAATAGCATGGTTTTTATTATTCTCCTTTATTTGTGCTTAAGAGTGAAAACATGCTTTTTAGGCCCTTAAATTGGTGATTCTAAATCACCTTAATTCTAATAGATTCCGTGATGTGTTTGTTGAGTGATCTCAGGTTCATGAGGCAAGTATTGAATGGAAGAAGTGAAGAGAAAAGCATGCATAGTGGAGAGTCCATGAATAAACAAGGATTTGGGATGTTGAGATCGACGTGCACGCGTGGAAAGTGAAGTCGCATGGCGACGCATACACGTTACAGACGCGTACCCGTGGATAGAAAATGCCATCGACTCGTACGCGTGACCCATGCGTACGCGTTGGTGCTAGCACGTGACCCACTTAAAGTGAATCCGATGGGGGCGATTTCTGGGCTTCCCAGGCCCAGATCTAACTCATTTCTGAGCCCGTTACATGCAGAATTCAAAGGGGGATCAACACACATTAGGACATAGTTGAGTTTTCATCATGCTTTAGTTAGTTTCTAGAGAGAGAAGCTCTCTCTTCTCTCTAGAATTAGGTTATATGTAGATTAAAATTTCTTAGATCTAGGTTTAATTCATGCTTTGATTTACTTTTCCTCTCTACTTTCTTGTTCTTCTACCTTTGCTTCTCTAGTTTAATATTTTGTTTCTTGTAATTGTTTACTTTGTTGTTGATGCACTCTTGTTCCTTATATTTTCCTTTTAATGCAATTTATGTTTGATTTCCTTTATTGTTGATTTGAGTTGTTGTTGTGAATTCCTTGCAATTAGTAGTTGTAGATTTATATTTCTTGCAATCTTGTTTACTTTCCTTTTGTGACTTCCAAGTGTTTGACAAAATGCTTGGAAGAATGTTAGAGCAGGGCTTTCTCCTCTTGGCTTGAGTTGAGTAATTTGTGACACTTGAGTTATCAAACTCTCTTGTTGATTGATGATTGGAAGTTGCTAGTTGACTTGAAGGCCACTGATGACGAGAATTCACTACCCACATATAATGAATCCGTTCTTTGGCAAGCGCACCAAATTATCGTCAAGTAATAACCCACAGTGGAGTGGGATCGTATCCACAGAGATTAATTGGATTAAGCAAGTAATAGTTGATTAATTAGCCTAGTTAGACAAGCACAATTGGAGAGGTAATCAATAAGAAATGTAAATAACATGAAAGTAAAGGAAAGCAATAAAGTGCAAGAAAGTAAATGGCAAGGAAAGTAAAGTACAAGAAAGTAAAGTGATGGAAATGCAAAGTGCAGAAAATGTAAATAACCACAAAGTAATTAAAAGAAAGAAAGATAAAATAAACATTGGGATCAAAAGATATTGCATTCTCCGAATTAATTGATTTCATCTCATCTTTAATCATGCAACTCATTAACCTCTTGGCAATCATGATTGATTGAGCCCCAATTCCTTGGTGACTCAATCACTCAAATCTTGATCAATAGCCAATTCCTTGGTCTAATTGCTCATGAGAAGAGATGAAGCTTGTTCCCTGATTATACCACACATCCTCATAGGTCCAAGTAGAGGGAGGATTATATGTCACCATATCTAAACACCAAAACCCATATCCTACTCAAGTGTGAGAAAGGATTTCAAGCATGGTTTTATGATTCCTCTTCCAAGGTTCCCATAAAACCCAAATACATTCAATCTCTTTTCCAAGATAATTGAATGCTAGATTGAAGAACGAAATCCCTTCTAGTAAATCAAAGAGAGACGAAGAGTAGAAGAAGAATAAAAATAATCAATCCATTGAAAAATTATAGAGCTCGCTCTCTTTCCTAATGGAAAGAGTTAGTAATTCATAACTAAAATATTTACAAGTAAGAAAATAGAAGAGGAGAAGAGAATGGTGGGAAGGAGGGTCCGAAGACTCACTCCTCCAGATGTGTCCAGCCTAGTAGATAGCTCCCCAATTCTATGAAACTAAGGCCTTTATATAGGCTCTCCTAAATTACAAACTCAAAATGAAATTAAAAGCAAATTACAATGAAATGAAAATAAACTATTCTAGATGCTTCTTGTGGCCTTGATTGGTTGACAATTGTGGCTTGAATGAGAGTTGGAGTGGGCTTGGTTGAAGGTTGGGGGCTGCAGGAAGAAGTTGGTGTGTGGTTCTAAGTGCCACTCCCACTTGATTTTGCCCTTTGGAATATGACTCACTTTGCAATGTTGAAAGTATGGAGTTGTTTGGGCCTTAAAATGAATGTCTACTATAAAGTATTATATATGGTTGGAAAGCCCTAGATGTCAGCTTTCCAACGCCTTTGGAATCAACTCATTTGGACCTTTGTAGCTCAAGTTATTTTGATTTGAAGATGGACAGGTCAGTCTGTCAAGTAGCCCGGCGTGCCACGCCCCATATATTGTGAAACTGGCATGCCACGCCTTCAATGATGCACCAAAATCTTCTCTCTGGCCATTTGAACTGGCTTGCCACACCCAAGACTCCAAGTGGCACGCCCATTATGAAAATAAAGCTGGTGTGCCACGCCTTCGATATCAAGTGGCACGCCCAGGTTTTGCACTGCTAAAATAATGGCCTTTATTTCCTTCAGTTTTAACGTCAACCATAAAGTTTTAAATATTGTTAAAAAGATCTTGATGTCATCTTTCCAACGCCACAAAGATCACCTCATTTGGATCTCTACAACGCAAGTTATGTGCCTTTGAAGATGAAGAGGTAAGGCTGGTAACTCTGCAGTGACGTGTTTTTCTCCTTGTGTTTTTGGGGTCAATATCTTCCCCAATTCTAGTGTCCATTATAAAGTTTTATATATGGTTGGAAAGCCCTGGATATCTACGTTCTAATGGCACTGAAATCATTCCATTTGGAATTTTGTAGCGCAAGATATCTTCATTTGAATGAGAGGAGGTCAGGCTGGCATATGCCCCGGCGTGCCACGCCAATACTTGGCGTGCCATGCCCATAGTGGGGCTCAAAATCACTCCTCTGGAAGTTAAGCTTGGCGTGCCACACCTAAGACACCAAGTGGCACGCCCTCTTTGACATATAGCCTTCACAAACATGGCGTGCCACGCCCATAGCACCAAGTGGCACGCCCTCTTTGAGATTTGGCTTCAAAAGCTTGGCGTGCCACGCCCAAAGCTTCAAGTGGCACACCCAGCTTCACACTCCCAACTTTATTTGTTGTTTTCTTCCCCTTTTGTTGCTCTTTTCACTGAAATTTAATACAATCCCATTTCAAAGCAATGTACCATAATATATATCATTTGCTTCATGAAATTGTATTGACTCAATGAGATTATGCTCTTTTTATGGTCCTTTTAGATAAGAAAAAGGGTACATGATGTGCAGTCATTAGCCACTAAAGCTAGTCTTTCATTGTGATTAGACTAGGACTTGTGGTCTCAAGTTGATTATCTCCACTTGACTTTCCTTCATGGTTAGAGATTAACTAAGTGGAGCAATGAACAATTCTTGTCACAATTGATAAGGATAACAAGGACGGGATTTCTAGTTCTCATACCTTACCAACAGCTTTCTCAGTTGTTAGTTTATTTCCTTTGCCATTTACATTTCTTGTTCCTTATTCAAAACCCCAAAAATATATAATCCATAGCCAATAACAAGAACACTTCCTGGCAATTCCTTGAGAGACGACCCGAGGTTTAAATACTTCGGTTATTATTTTTATTGGGGTTTGTTACTTGTGACAACCAAATTTTTTTATTGAGGAATTGTTTGTTGGTTTAGAACTATACTTGTTCCGAGGGTTACCTGAAACTGTAGGTCGATCTCAGATGAGATCTTCTGTACTGGTCGGAGCTGTTGTGTCCGACTTGATGATGGTGGCTGGAGCCGCCGTGTCTGACTTGTTGGACTTGGTGGTGATGCTGATCCTTCATCCCCGGAGGGTGGGGGGTACCTGCAAGGGACTCCGATGCTTAAGTTAGCAAGGGTATTAAGCAGGTATTGAGTAGAATCAGAGTATGAGTTATACCTGGGTGCTCCAGTGTATTTATAATGGTGTAGGGTGACCTCTTTAGATGATATAAGTTAGTTATTTTATCTTATCTTTATCTTATCTTTGACTGGGGTCCTCTTATCTTCAAGGGAACCGCCTTTATCTCTACGGGCTTGGGCTACCCTTGGATTTGGGACATGTTCCTCTATTTGGGCCCTTTGTTTGGGCTTTCATGTGACTTGGCCGAGCTCTTTGAGAAGAGGTCGGGTTGTCCTGACCTGAAGAGGTCAGTCGCTTTGTCTATAGAACATCCCGGGTCGGACAGCTCGACCCAGGGTATGAACAGTGCCCCTGCTCGAGCTCGGTCTTCCTTTTTGAGGTCGAGACTTTAGTTTTAGGACTTCGATCCTTCTTTGGTGAAGCCGAACTCGAGCATTTTGTCGATTTCTTTTTGTAGAGTTATTTTTTTTGAATGCAGAACGTTTCACTTCCTTTTGAAAACGCGCGCCTTTGGATTAGCATCCTGGCCTTGGGAACGTGCAAGGGTTTTTAATGCCCCATTAATTTGTTTTTGATGCTCCATTTCTCTTGGCTTTTATTTTGAATTTTACTCTCAAGAAACGTTTTTTCTCCTCACCTGCTTTTGCTGTGACTTCCCTTTTTCTCCTCTCCTTCTGTTTTCTTTTGAAAACTTACATTTCTTGGTGTTTCTTCTTGCAACGTTTGTTCGGCGATTGTAAGTGCTTTTGACAGCAATCTCTAACCTCCTCGTCTTCAACCCTCTTACGTATTCTTCTCCTTTCTCAGGTTGGTTTTGCTTTCCCTTCGCCGTTTACTTCTGCTGTGTTGTGTTTTGATTTTGAAGCTTTGATTTTGACTGAGTGCATGTTGGAAAGCTTGAATTTTTGTCGCACCTGGTTTGTTACTGTGATGCATGCTTTTTCCCTTTTGACCTTATATATGCTTCTGAGTGTATTTTCTTGGTTTGGCTCTTTAGGGCTTTGTATGCTTCTACTGATTCCTGAACTGTTGTAGCCTTTTCTTTGGGCGACTCGTTTGATTTTCTTTGCATTTGTTTTTCTTGGAAAGGGTTTCTGTTGAGACATTAGTTTTGTAGATCTTCCTAAATCTTTATTCCCTGATTGCCTCCAAAGGATGCCTCTGGACCTTGGGTTGTGTCCTGGGGTTTTCCTTTTTATCTGCTATACGCGCTGGAATGTGCTGTCCGAGTTATTTTGATTTCATCTGGGATGTCTTTTCCTTTTTAGTAACCCAATCTTTTTCTTGCTTTGTAGGATTAGTTGGCCATGTCTTCCCGAAAAAACATTGTCGAGGTGTCTTCTGAGGTTCCCGAAAGGATGTCCGATTGGCTGGATTCTCTTGTCTTGCTGTGTGTTTCTTTAGTTGATTCAGAATTTTGTGCAACGCTTAGAAAGCATCATCGTGTCTATAGCAGTGCGGATCAGGAGGGCAATTATGAGTTGGTAGCACCTGATTCTGGCGATAGAGTTTGCTTCCCAGTCCTATTCCAGGGGGAGCGTCCTTTCTTCTATGCTTATGACTTCTTTTTTAGACAAGTGAACATCACCTTTCCTTTTAATTCTTTTAAAACTGACCTATTATGGTCTTGTAACGTAGCCCCGTCACAGCTCCATCCGAATTCATGGGGCTTCATCAATATTTTTCAGCTTGTTTGTCAAGAATTTGGTGTTACACCTTCTCAAACTCTTTTTCTGTATCTTTTTGTGTTGACCAAACCTGGGACTACCAAGAAGAAAGCTTCTTGGATTTCTTTTAGGTCTGCCCAGGGGCACAAAGTTTTTTCCATGTATGACGAATCCTTCCGGGATTTTAAGAATTACTTCTTTAAGGTCCGGGCTGTTGAAGGAGCCCGACCTTTCTTTCTGGATGAAAATAATGAGCCCTGCTTTCCCTTAGAGTGGTAGAGGAATATAGTGGTATCCTGATATACTTGGGAGATGTTGAGTGAGGTCGAGCAGTCCTTTGTGAGTATTTTGGAGGATATTTGGGGAGAACCTCCTCACTTGGATACTAAAAAGTCATTGGGAGATCCGTCCCTTATTCGAACTGCTTTGGGTACTGCCGTGATATATCTTTGTTTATCTTGTTTTTCTCCTGCTTTTTTCCTGGCGTGATAAATTGTTGTTTTTCTTTTTGCATAGATGGCCAAAAATAATGATGCAATAAAGGCCTTCAAGAAGGCGAGGAAAGCTACTGCGGCTCAAAACATCTCGGCCTTGGCTGATGGGGGAGGAACTTCCCAAGCTCCTTTGAAGCCATCCGTGCCAAGCTCTCTTGGCCCGAGGAGAATGATCCCTACACCTCGGGTCCGTTTAGTGGATCCCCCTCAGTCTTCTACTGCTGCTGTGGTTTCTTCATCGGCCGCCCCTCCTCCAAAAAGACCTCGAACTGTTGAACCTTTCAATCTAGATGCCCCAAATTTTGATCCTATTGGTTTTGTGGACCAGCAGATCGCACCTTATGGTGCTCTTTCAATGGATGATGTATCTCTCCTTCATCACTTCGGAGTAGTGTCAAGATGGCCCATATGGGAGCTGCTTTGTATCGTACTGCCGAAAATCAACCTCTCCATGCTACCAAAGCTTTTATGGAGGAAGCTAAGCGAGAATTTGATCGGATGAAGGGTCTCAAGGAGGAGTTTGAAGCGGAGGTGACTCAACTGAAAAAGGAGCTAGAAGGGGAGAAGGCCAGCTCTCTTGCCCTGGCGGCCTCTGTGCGATTGGCTGAGGATGTGGCTTTGAAGCACAAAGAAAACTATGTCGTGTCCTACTGAGAAGTGATGCGTCTTCGGGATGAGCTAGAGTCGGTTCGGGTTGATTATTCCGAGCTCCAGGGTCATCTTGTGGGCAGCGTAACCGTTGCCTATGAGAACCTGAAGGAACAGGTTCGGGTTATTGCCCCAGAGGCTGACCTTGCCTTGTTTAGCTTGGATAATGTTGTGAAGGATGGCAAAATCGTCCCCGAGGACCCTGATGATGATGATGTTGAGCTTCCTCCTGTTCCTTCTACTAAAGTCTCCGTTGTGCCACCCTCTTCTTCTGAAGCTGCTGAAGTCGTTCAGCCTGAGTCCGATCCTAATGTCCAGATCCTGAACCAGGATGATGGGATGGTAGATGCAGTGCCTCTTCAGACTCGTCCTCCTTCACCCCGGGATGCTGCTACTGGGAAACCTTTGGACTCTCTTTGATTATTTCTGATGAATTTGTGTATAGCCCGACCTGTGGGCTTTTTATTTTGTAAATGTTGACTGTTGATACTTTCTGTTGCTTGTTTAGCAACTTTGTTTTGAAAAACAAAGTGACTTTTGAGCTTTCTGGGCAGATTTGGGTGGCATCTGAAGCTCGCTATTATCATAATTTAGTAGTTTTTATATCCTGTCTGCTTTGCACTCGTCTTGGCACCTTCGTAGGTTTTTATCTGACATGATTAACTTGATCCTTTGGCCTGACGCTGCTCTCATCAATCTTAAACTGTTGTTTATCGTAATGCTGATATTGCCGAACTTGGTTTTTGTTTGTTTATAGCCCTCCTTTTAGGACTTTACTTAAGGTCTCTCCCAAGGGTAGCTTTATCGTGTCGGTTGCTGTCAAATTACTTGGTAACCCACTTTTTTGGACTTTGTTCAGGTCTCTTTGATAAACCACTATTTTATGCTTTATCTTGTGATCAATTGA
Source organism: Arachis duranensis (assembly GCF_000817695.3). Taxonomy (NCBI): domain Eukaryota; kingdom Viridiplantae; phylum Streptophyta; class Magnoliopsida; order Fabales; family Fabaceae; genus Arachis; species Arachis duranensis. The sequence goes on along the minus strand of NC_029775.3, from coordinate 82,103,762 downwards.
GTGGTTTTATCTACTCTTTACCCACTTATTCATACTATTTGCATGGTTTTATATTTCCTTCCTGATTATGTGCTTTGATTGAAAACATGCTTCTTTGGACTTATATTTGCTTATTATTAATCCTCTCTTATCACCATTAGATGCCTTGATATGTGTGTTAAGTGATTTCAAAGATTACAGGGCAAGAATGGGTTGGAGGATAGAAAGGAAGCATGCAAAAGTGGAAGGAATGCAAGAAGTTGGAAAAACTGCTAAGCTGTCTAGCCTGACCTCTTCGTACTCAAACGGTTATAACTTTAGCTACAGAGATCCAAACAATGCGGTTCTAGTTGCGTTGGAAAGCTAACGTCCGGGGCTTCGATTTGATATATAATTTGTTATAGTTGTCTCGACGCCAGGCGACACGAACGCGTGGGTAACGCGGACGCATGACCTAGCCAACACCCAATCCGCGCGGTCGCGTGGACGACGCGGCCGCGTCACTTTTCCGTGACCTGTACGGACTAGAAAGCGCTGGAAGTGATTTCCGGGATATTTCTGACCCAGTTTTTGGCCCAGAGAATACAGATTAGAGGCTATAAAGTGGGGGAAATGCATCCATTCAGAATCATGCCTCTCATAATTTACTTTTCATGTTTTAGATGTAGTTTTGGAGAGAGAGGTTCTCTCCTCTCTCTCTCTCTCTCTTAGGATTTAGGTAGTGTTTTTAGAAAATTAGGATTTAGGACTTCTCTTAGCTTTCTAGAGTGACTCTCGATCCCAGGTTTAATATTCCTTTTTACTATTTAATTTCTCTTTTATATTTTGATTACTCTGAAGCCTTTATTATGTTTCATTGATGTTGCCCAATTGGCTGTTGATGACATTTTTATTTAATGATAATTGAGGTATTTTCAGTTTATAATTATAGTTGAGAGAGATAACTAAGTTAGACCTCTAAATTCCCTTATCTTGCCAAATGTTGTTTTACAGTTATTATTTATTTTTAATTGCCATTTAATTCACTCATCATTTAAATTACTTGCTTCTCACCTTCTAAACCCCGATTACAACCTTTATAACCAATAATAAGAACATACTTCCTCGCAGTTCCTTGAGAAGACGACCCGAGGTTTGAATACTTGGTTAACAATTTCTAAAGGTGTTTGTTACTTGTAACACCCAAAACGTTTGTATGAAAGGATTTTTGAAGGTTTAGAAACTATACTTGCAACGAGGATTTATCCGCAAATTTCTAGACCACGCAAAAGTTCTCTCATCAAAATGGCGCCGTTGCCGGGGAACTGCTAACGTGTGCCTTATTATTGGTTATTGTAAATATTTTTCTTTTGCTTGTTATTTATTTTCGTTCTTCTTTTTTTATCTTTATTTGCTACTATGAACTCTCACCCCTCTCGCTTTGAGTTTGGTTCTGATATTGTTAAAGGAAATAGAAGTTACAGTAGGAATGTGCATCAAGGTCAGACCAATCAAGGATGGATGGAACCAAGAGGATCTAATCAACCCTTTTGGCAGCAACACCCTCCGAGATATCCTGGACAAAGACCATTCTACCGCGCATACCCAGCTGAAAGACATGGTGGACAACCTTGTAACTACCAACAAGCCCCACCCCGTGCATATGAACCGTCCTTTCAACATAACCTCGAACCACCACACTCACAAGCTTCTCTTCACCATTCGCCATCATATGATCCTTCCTTACCCCAATACCAATCCAATCGTTCCCAATCATCACCACTTCCCTATGTATCATGTCTAAGTCCAGCAAACCGCGAAGCAGAGGATCGCCTAAAAGAAACAATAACTAAATTTCAAACAACCATTCAACAACTGGAGCACGCACTAATCCAATGGGCCACTAAACGCTCAAATATCACTAATCCAATGGGCCACTAAATGCTCAAATATACAAGGATCAACCACAGCTCCATGTGGACAACCCGATGAAGAGCGTAGCATGAAAGAAATACTAGAGACTCCAGTGGACAAGGCAGAGAATGAATTCGTACTTGAACAAGTGGAAGAAGCTGTCATTGTTCAAGAAGAAGAGTTGGTTGAAGATCTAGGCAATGTTGAACTTCCTTGGGAATCCAGAATTGAGGAAAACTCCGTCCAGGATGCTACAGTTGATGCTAAGGAAGATACTGTACAATCTCCAAGGCAAGTCGTTTATGAGGAATCAGACGGAATAGTCCAAGAAGCAAATTCCCTTGATGGTGATATTCACAAGTATAGCTCTCTTGGTGATGAACTTGCATCCACAAGTGAATTCTCTGAGATCGAAGAATCTTCCCCAAGTGAATATGAAGATGATGCGGAGGTAGATTTCTCTCAACCTCCAATCTATGACTTGAGTGATGAGGAAGACACGGAAGAGTTTGACCAGGACAAAGATACAATTGAAGATCTTTGCAAAGAAGTGGAGGAATTCACAGAAGAGTATAAGGGAGTAGAACTTACAAAACCACCAAAAACACCTATCCCAAGGCTACTACCACCTAATACAAGCTTCAAGTGGGTACAATCCTTAACTTATGACTTTACTTATTCACTTGAATATGGTTTACTCGAAACAGATGGCCAGCTTAGAGCTCTCTACGGCTTTAAGAGTAAAAGGGAAATGGCTCGTACTCAGAGCTGGTGCACAAGGTTCAATAAAGTTCCACGCTTCACCTCGAAGTACACGAATTGGTATCATGCTCAATTGCATGGATCACGGAGAACGTTTGGTCACCACGGTGAGATTCTACTTTTTAACCCGCCTGAATGGAAACTTACAAATCAAAACGGAGGCGGATTTAAAAGCAAGGCTTGGAATCCTGGAGTTTATTCTGACATTTATCACCCCGGGAACCTAAAAATCTGTTTGAAGCTGTTCAGAAGCTTCACATGCCTAGTTTGGGACCCCGGAGGCTATTGGCATTCCAAGCACTGGTGGAGATTTTCGGACGAATTTAAACATAAGCCACCCTAACCGGAAGCTCCTCCAATGTCCAACTTAAGGACTCTAACTAAAAGTGCTAGGTGGGAGACAACCCACCATGGTATGGTCGTTTCTTTTTCAGTTTATTTCATCATTATTTGTTTTTATTTTTATTTCCTTTTCATTTTACTTTAGTAAACCTGGAATCAATCATAGCACTCATATTAATCACTGCATTCTGCATTGTTCATGCATATAAAAAAAAAAATTTCGCTACGCGACGCGATCGCATCAGCTACGCGTCCGCGTCGCTTGGAGAGAAAGGAAAATTAAAAACTGAACAGAGAGTCATGCAGGAGCGTGGATGGAGGCGTGCTAATGGCACATATCGACCCACGCGACCGCGTCGCTGATGCGTCCGCGTCGAATGGGAAGTATAGTCTCCCACGCGACCGCGTGCCCCACGCGGCCGCGTACCCTGCGTTTTTGACGTAAAAGGGTGCACAATGCCATATTGTGCGAGAGTGGTGCTGGATTGGTGCTGGAAGCACAATGCTTGTCACGCGACCGCGTTGCCGACGCGGCCGCGTTAATTATTTTCTGACGCACACTCACGCGATCGCGTGCCCTACGCGATCACGTCACCCCAATTTTGGCAAATAAATTAATTTGAACAGAGAGTTGTGCTGGCGCGAGGCTGCACTCGCACCAGCAGCGCAATACGGGTCACGTGATCGCGTGACTGACGCGATCGGGTCGTCTTACCTGACGCGCACCCACGCGAACGCGTGCCTTCCGCGGCCGCGTCGCATGCGCCGCATAGTTCACCCTAAAATTGCCACATATCTTATCTTTCTCTCCTCCAAATCCTAATTTTTCTTCTCCTTTCTTATTTACTTCCTCTTCCCTTCTTTTCCTTCTCATTCTTCTTATTTTTCTTTTTGTTTTATTTTAATTTATTTGCATATCTCATTCATTGCATTTTAAATTTGTGCATATTTTTATTTTCTTTTCTGAATTTTTTTCTTTTGTTTTTCCATTGGTGTTAAATATCCCTTCTTATTCAACTGTTACATCTTTTCCTGAATTTATTTTGGTAACTTGTTTTACACTGTTGGGCAATACTATTTAAGTCAATGTTAATCTTTTATCTTATTTGTATTAATTTTGCATTGACATGAATTTATATTGTCTTACACTCTCCTCCCCTATGTTACAAATTTTATACCACTGGTATGCCATGGCTTCTATCATTTCTCACGTACATGTTGAAGCTTCCATGTAAATGAGACCATTATCATTTGGCATTA
>NC_029775.3:82097115-82099311 GCF_000817695.3 Arachis duranensis | reverse complement strand
TATCTCAGCATGCACCGAGGATGGTGCAATCTTTAAGTGTGGGGAGGTCGATACCGATCTCCATGGGTTAGTACTTTCTTTTCAACACCAATAATCTTATTTTCTTTATTTGTTCATTGTTGCATCTGCATATTTGATTGCATATTTATTTGATGATTTTGTGCATTTAGTTACTACTTGGTTAAAATAATAAATTTCTTTTAAAATCCTATTTTTGAAAAATTTCACTAATTTAAATTGAAAATTTTTATGTTAAAAATTTGTTTGAAGTTGTAATTGGAACATAGTTTTTGAGCCAAAGAACACACAACTTGTGAGATTTGAGCTTATTTACATGGTTACATTATTTAACCATAAACATTTTATTCTTGTGTGTTTACTTCTCTATGATTACAATCTTAGCTTTGTTTCATTCTATATATCCAATATTTAGTGTATTTAAATGCTTGCATATGATTGAGGCCATTGTTAATTCTAGCTCACTTATCCCAAAATTAGCCAACCTTTTACATCACCTTTGTTAGCCCCCTTGAGCTTTTAATCCCCTCTTGTTCTATAAACCACAATACTAGCCTTAAGCAGAAAAATAAAATAAAAATCCCAAGTTGAATCCTTGGTTAGCTTAAGATAGAAAATCATGAATAGAGTTAAATGTGGGAAACCTTGTGGGAACATGAGTGATAGAAACAAAGGGTTAGGAAGATTAAAAAAGAAATAAAAATAAATTTAGAAAGCACGCTCATAAGAAAATTAAAGTGATTCAATTACCATGTGCATCAAAAAAAAAAAAATTTTCAGCATCTGAATAAAAGGGGATACAAAAAGAAATTCCCCAATGAAAACAATGCACATGAGATAAACATAAAAAGTGAAACATGAGCATGTAATACAAAAGTGGGAAAAATTATGAGTAGGTAGGTATGATTTTAAAGTTATATAGAGTGTATGTATGCTAGGTGAGATCTTAGACTAATCAAGGATTCACTTTATAAAGCTCACTTAGCCATATATATACCCTTACCCTTACCTTAGCCCCATTATAACCTTGAAAAGACCTCATGATGTTTGCATTGATGCATTAAATATTGTTGATTGGTTAGATGAAGAACAAAGTGTTAGAAAGCATGACTAGGGAAGAGTAGAGTGATTGACCCTAGACACTTGAGAGATTAGAAGTGCATATACATTTTCTGTGAGGGTTCAATGCTTGATTCTATGTTCCCTACTTTCATGAGCTATCTTCTTACAAGTTTACTTATCTTTTATTGTGTAATTTGAATTATTGGAATTTGGTTTATATTTATTCTTGGAGAATTTATTTACTTTTAAACCAAGTAGGTAGAAACATTTTGCATGTAGCTGCATTCATATACATAGGTTGCATTTCATAACATTTCACCTTTCCTCTTCATCTTTATAGCTTCTTTTGAGCTTAGCATGAGGACATGCTAATATTTAAGTGTGGGGAGGTTGATAAACCACTATTTTATGGTTTATCTTGTGATCAATTGAGTGGTTTTATATACTCTTTACCCACTTATTCATACTATTTGCATGGTTTTATATTTCCTTCCTGATTATGTGCATTGATTGAAAACATGCTTCTTTGGACTTATATTTGCTTATTATTAATCCTCTCTTATCACTATTAGATGCCTTGATATGTGTGTTAAGTGATTTCAGAGATTACAGGGCAAGAATGGCTTGGAGGATGGAAAGGAAGCATGCAAAAGTGGAAGGAATGCAAGAAGTTGGAAAAACTGCTAAGCTGTCCAGCCTGACCTCTTCGCACTCAAATGGCTATAACTTTAGCTACAGAGGTCCAAACGACACGGTTCCAGTTGCGTTGGAAAACTAACGTCCGGGGCTTCGATTTGATATATAATTTGCCATAGTTGCCTCGACGCCAGGCGATGCGAACGCGTGGGTCACGCGGACACGTGACCTAGCCAACACCCAATCCATGCGGTCGCGTTGACGACGCGGCCGCATCACTTTTCCGCGACCTGTACGGACCAGAAAGCGCTGGAAGTGATTTCTGGGCTATTTCTGACCCAGTTTTTGGCCCAGAGAACACAAATTAGAGGCTATAAAGTGGGGGAAATGCATCTATTTAGAATCATGCCTCTCATAATTTACTTTTCATGTTTTAGATGTAGTTTTGGAGAGAGAGGTTCTCTCCTCTCTCTCTCTCTC
>NC_029775.3:82095367-82096951 GCF_000817695.3 Arachis duranensis | reverse complement strand
TTTTTTTTCCTTTTGGTTCTGATTAAGAATTTAGTAACTCAACAGTTATTGAACTCAACGTAATTAATAATCGTTATCTTGCTAATTGAGCTGAACCTAAATAATCCCAACCTTTTCTTAGGAAATAATTAGGATTCAAAGGTCAGTTTAATTAGTCCCTTGACTTTCCTTTGCCCTGGCAAAGGTTGACCAAGTGGAGTTTAGATTCAACTTTTATTATAGTTGAGAGAGATAACTAAGTTAGACCTCTAAATTCCCTTATCTTGCCAAATGTTGTTTTACAGTTATTATTTATTTTTAATTGCCATTTAATTCACTCATCATTTAAATTACTTGCTTCTCACCTTCTAAACCCCGATTACAACCTTTATAACCAATAATTAGAACATACTTCCTCACAGTTCCTTGAGAAGACGACCCGAGGTTTGAATACTCGGTTAACAATTTCTAAAGGGGTTTGTTACTTGTGACACCCAAAACGTTTGTATGAAAGGACTTTTGAAGGTTTAGAAACTATACTTGCAAAGAGGATTTATCCACAAATTTCTAGACCACGCAAAAGTTCTCTCATCACTCTTTCAGGGATTACCTTTGTAGCTTTGTATCTTGGACCGACTTCGTCATGTCAGGTTTTGTCGAGTTTGCTTGGTGATCCTCTTTCTTGGACCTTGTTCAGATCTCTTTCAGGGATTACCTTTTGTAGCTTTACATCTTGGGGCCGACTTCGTCGGATCCTGTCGAGTTACTTGATAATCCTTTTTCTTGGACCTTATTTAGGTCTCTTTCAGGGACCATCTTTTGTAACTTATCTTTCTGGGCCGACTTTTTCACGTCGGGCCCTGTCGAGTTACTTGATAATCCTCTTTCTTGGACCTTGTTTAGGTCTCTTTCAGGGACTATCTTTTGTAACTTATCTTTCTGGGCCGACTTTGTCACGTCGGGCTGGTGGACGAAATTGTGATACAAGAGTTCCAGGCACTGTTAGAGAAGCTCACAACTCCGTTCAACTTAACCAGCAAGTGTACTGGGTCATCCAAGTAATACCTTACGTGAGTAAGGGTCGATCCCACAGAGATTGTTGGTATGAAGCAAGCTATGGTCACCTTGTAAATCTCAGTTAAGTAAATTAAATGGTTATGGGTTTCGAAAATTAATAATAAATAGAAAATAAAAAGGGATAGAAATGGTCCTATGCGCTGTCACTGCACGGCTAATCGTCTGGAGGCATCACCCTTGTTGATAGCTACATCCCATCCTCTCAGTGAAAATGGTCCAAATGCTCTGTCACAGCACAGCTAATCATCTGTCAGTTCTCAATCAGGTTGGAATAGAATCTATTGATTCTTTTGTGTTTGTCATCACGCCCAGCCTTCAGGAGTTTGAAGCTCGTCACAGTCATTCAATACCGGAATCCTACTCGGAAAACCACAGACAAGGTTAGACTTTTCGGATCCCCATGAATGCCGCCGTCTATCTAGCTTATACCCCGAAGATTCTGTTGGAGAATCTAAGAGATATGCGCTCGGCCTAGAGTAGAACGGAAGTGGTTGTCAGTCACGCACGTTCATAGGTGAGAATGATGAT
>NC_029775.3:82093950-82095350 GCF_000817695.3 Arachis duranensis | reverse complement strand
CGCGTTCATGGGTGAGAATGATGATGAGTGTCACGGATCATCACATTCATCAAGTTGTTGTGCAACGTATATCTTGGAATAAGAATAAAAGAGAATTGAATAGAAAGTAATAGTAATTGTATTGAAACTTGAGGTACAGCAGAGCTCCACACCCTTAATCTATGGTGTGCAGAAGCTCCACCGTTGAAAAATACATAAGTGAAAGTTCAGGCATGGCCGAATGGCCAGCACCCCTAAAACGTGCTCAATGGCCTCCTAAGATGAAGAATAAACAAAACTGAGACCAAAGATGAAACGTGGTCAAAAGACGACTAATACACTAGTAAAAAGTCTTATTTATACTAAACTAGCTACTAGGGTTTACATGAGTAAGTAATTGATGCATAAATCCACTTCCGGGGCCCACTTGGTGTATGTTTGGGCTGAGCTTGATCTATCCACGAGCCGAGGCTTTTCTTGGAGTTGAACTCCAAGTTATAGCGTGTTTTGGGCGTTCAACTCTGGATCATGACGTGTTTCTGGCGTTTAACTCCAGACAGCAGCATGTACTTGGCGTTCAACGCCAAGTTACGTCGTCAATTTCCGAATAAAGTATGGACTATTATATATTGCTGGAAATCTCCGGATGTCTACTTTTAACGCCGTTGAGAGCGTGCCAATTGGAGTTCTGTAGCACCAGAAAATCCATTTTGAGTGCAGGGAGGTCAGATTCCAACAGCATCAGCAGTCCTTTTGTCAGCCTTTTTCAGAGTTTTGCTCAAGTCCCTCAATTTCTGCCAGAAATTACCTGAAAGTACAGAAAAACACACAAACTCATAGTAAAGTCCAGAAATGTGAATTTAACATAAAAACTAATGAAAACATCCCTAAAAGTAGCTTAAACTTACTAAAAACTACCTAAAAACAATGCCAAAAAGCGTATAAATTTTCCGCTCATCACAACACCAAACTTAAATTGTTGCTTGTCCCCAAGCAACTGAAAATCAATTAGGATAAAAAGAAGAGAATATACTATAAATTTCAAAATATCAATGAATATTAATTCTAGTTAGATGAGCGGGACTTGTAGCTTTTTGCTTCTGAACAGTTTTGGCATCTCTCTTTTTCCTTTGAAGTTTAGAATGATTGGCTTCTCTAGGAACTTAGAATTTTGGATAGTGTTATTGATTCTCCTAGTTAAGTATGTTGATTCTTGAACACAGCTACTTATGAGTCTTGGCCGTGGCCCTAAGCACTTTCTTTTCCAGTATTACCACCGGATACATAAATGCCACAGACACATGACTGGGTGAACCTTTTCAGATTGTGACTCAGCTTTACTAGAGTCCCCAGTTAGAGGTGTCCAGAGCTCTTAAGCACACTCTTTTTGCTTTGGATTACGACTTTAACCACTCAGTCTC
>NC_029775.3:82092313-82093777 GCF_000817695.3 Arachis duranensis | reverse complement strand
TTTTTACCCTTGCCTTTTGGTTTTAAGGGCTATTGGCTTTTTCTGCTTGCTTTTTCTTTTTCTTTCTATTTTTTTCGCCATATTTTTTTCTTTTTTTTTTCCGCAAGATTTTGTTTTTCACTGCTTTTTCTTGCTTCAAGAATCAATTTCATGATTTTTCAGATTATCAATAACATTTCTCTTTGTTCATCATTCTTTCCAGAGCCAACAATTTTAACATTCATAAACAGCAAGATCAAAAATATGCACTGTTCAAGCATTCATTCAGAAAACAAAAAGTATTGTCACCACATCAATATAATTAAATTAAATTCAAGGACAATTTTCGAAATTCATGTACTTCTTGTTCTTTTGATTAAAAACATTTTTCTTTTAAGAGAGGTGAAGGATTAATGGAATTATTCATAACTTTAAGACATAGTTACTAACTACTAATGATCATAAAGTAGAGACACAAAACATAGATAAACACAACATAAAAACCGAAAAGCAGAAAGAAATAAGAACAAAGAATGAATCCACCTTAGTGAGGATGGCGCCTTCTTGAAGGTCCAACAATGTCTTTAAGCTCTTCTATGTCCCTTCCTTGCCTTTGTTGAATGATTCCTAGTAATTTTGGTGCTCCTATCCTTAGTTGCTCCCAATAATTGTGTGGAGGACAATTTATCCCCTGAGGTATCTCAGGGATCTCTTGATTTGCAGTCAAATGTTCTACCACTGAGCTATAAACCCTTTACATGAGTCTTTCCATCTCCCATGACTCAGAGGTGAAAGCTTTTGTCTTCCCTTTTTTTCTCTTCTTCTTTTTCTTTTTTCTTTTTTTTTGGATGTATCTAACCTTAAGTGCCATTAATGGTTATGGAAAAGCAAAAAGCTATGCTTTTTACCACACCAAACTTAGAAAATTGCTCGCCCTTGAGCAAGAGAAGAAAGAAAAGATGAAGAATAAGAAGAAGATATGGAGGAGATTGAGGGATGTGTGTATTCGGCTATATGGGTGGGATTGGGTGTATGGGGAAGAGTGGATAGGTGGAAAATGAAAAACAGAAGGGATGACCATGAATGGAGAGAGAGGGTGAGGTAGGTAGGGATCCTGTGGGGTTCACAGATCCTGAGATGATCCTGTGGGGTCCACAGATCCTGAGGTGTCAAGGAATTCCATCCCTGCACCAAATAGACATGTAAAATGCCTTTGCACACCATTCTGGCATTTAAACGCCGAGTGGTGCACATTCTGGGCATTCAACGCCCACATGTAACATGTTTCTGGCGTTGAACGCCAGTTTCATGCTTGTTACTGGCGTTCAGCGCCAGCTTTTCCTCTAGGCACCTTCCTGGCGTTCACCGCCAGAATGTTGCTTGTTTCTGGCGTTCAGCACCAGCTTGATGCTCTGTTCTGGCGTTGAACGCCAGCCAGATGCTCCTTACTGGCGTTGAACGCCAGTCTGTGCTTCCTCCAGGGTG
>NC_029775.3:82090826-82091574 GCF_000817695.3 Arachis duranensis | reverse complement strand
TATGAGCCTCAGATTCCTTTGGATCCTTAATAGGAAACTCCCTCTTGCTTGAAGGATGTCCCAGGAGGTCTTCCTCACTAGGATTTTCGTCCTCCTCCTCCCTTGTGCATTCGGCCATATTGATCACATCAATGGCCTTGCACTCTCCTTTTGGATTCTCTTCTGTATTGCTTGGGAGAATACTGGGAGGAGCTTCACTGACTTTCTTACTCAGCTGGCCCACTTGTGCCTCCAGATTTCTAATGGAGGACCTTGTTTCACTCATGAAACTGAAAGTGGCCTTTGACAGATCAGAGACTATATTGGCTAAATTAGAAGTGTTTTGTTCAGAGTTCTCTGTCTGTTGCTGAGAAGATGATGGAAAAGGCTTGCTATTGCTCAGCCTATTACGTCCACCATTGTTAAAGCCTTGTTGAGGCTTTTGTTGATCCTTCCATGAGAAATTTGGATGATTTCTCCATGATGAGTTATAGGTGTTTTCATAAGGTTCACCCATGTAATTAACCTCTACCATGGCAGGGTTCTCAGGATCATAAGTTTCTTCAGAAGCTGCCTCTTTAGTACTGTTGCATGCATGTTGCCATCCATTCAGACTTTAAGAGATCATGTTGACTTGCTGAGTCTACACTTTGTTCTGAGCCAAAATGGCATTCAGAGCATCAATTTTAAGAACTCCTTTCTTCTGAGGTATCCCATTATTCACGGAATTCCTCTCAGAAGTGTACATGAATTGGTTGTTTACAACCAT
>NC_029775.3:82087570-82088160 GCF_000817695.3 Arachis duranensis | reverse complement strand
CCTTCAGGAGTTTGAAGCTCGTCACAGTCATTCAATACCGGAATCCTACTCGGAATACCACAGAGAAGGTTAGACTTTCCGGATCCCCATGAATGCCGCCATCTATCTAGCTTATACCACAAAGATTCTATTGGAGAATCTAAGAGATATGCGCCCGGCCTAGAGTAGAACGGAAGTGGTTGTCAGTCACGCACGTTCATAGGTGAGAATGATGATGAGTGTCACGGATCATCACATTCATCAAAGTGTTGTGCAACGTATATCTTGGAATAAGAATAAAAGAATTGAATAGAAAGTAATAGTAATTGTATTGAAACTTGAGGTACAGCAGAGCTCCACACCCTTAATCTATGGTGTGCAGAAGCTCCACCGTTGAAAATACATAAGTGAAATGTTCAGGCATGGCCGAATGGCCAGCCCCCCCAAAACATTCTCAATGGCCTCCTAAGATGAAGAATAAACAAAACTAAGACCAAAGATGAAACGTGGTCAAAAGACGACTAATACAGTAGTAAAAAGTCTTATTTATACTAAACTAGCTACTAGGGTTTACATGAGTAAGTAATTGATGCATAAATCCACTTCCGGGG
>NC_029775.3:82085255-82087393 GCF_000817695.3 Arachis duranensis | reverse complement strand
ATACTTGGCGTTCAACGCCAAGTTACGTCGTCAATTTCCGAATAAATTATGGATTATTATATATTGCTGGAAAGTGCTGGATGTTTACTTTCTAACGCCGTTGAGAGTGCGCCAATTGGAGTTCTGTAGCTCCAGAAAATCCATTTCGAGTGCAGGGAGGTCAGATTCCAACAACATCAGCAGTCCTTTTGTCAGTCTTTTTCAGAGTTTTGCTCAAGTCCCTTAATTTCAGCCAGAAATTACCTGAAATTATAAAAAAACACACAAACTCATAGTAAAGTCTAGAAATGTGAATTTAACATAAAAACTAATGAAAACATCCCTAAAAGTAGCTTAAACTTACTAAAAACTACCTAAAAACAATGCCAAAAAGCGTATAAATTATCCGCTCATCACGGGCCCTGTCGAGTTACTTGATAATCCTCTTCCTTGGACCTTGTTTAGGTCTCTTTTAGGAATTATCTTTTTGTAACTTTTTTTGTAGGAGCCCGACTTCATCATGTCGGGCTCTTCGAAGTTATAGTAATCCTCTTTTATAGGGTTGGCTAGACCTCTTTCCAGGGCTTTACTTATAACTTGGGTTGTTGTGGCTGGTCCGACTTTTGTGCCGGCCAATTTTTAAGTTATTTTATAGCAATCCATTTTATTAAGTCCTCGTTAGGTCCTTTCTATGGATCACTTTCTATAACTTCTTACATTATTCTGTTTTCATTTTTGCCGATTTTGTAGATTTTGGGTTTTTAACCCTCGTTTTTATCGTGATCGCGCAGTGAATTCGATTTTCACTTTTTGTCGATCTGTAGCTTTATAATCGGGCAATGAATGTTTTCAGAATAATACGACTTGAGCGTTTGTAGAGAATCTGAACAAATTTTTTTGAAGAAAAATGCAAATATACATGAGGAGTTAATTTCCTAAGTCGGGTGATTTGTAGGTCTTGGCGGGGCACCTCGTTAAAAAACCTTTTTTTAGGAAAAAGAGTAAGCCTTGTCCAAGATCTTTTATCATCCCTAGCTATAGTACCTTCTTAGGTTGCAGGCGTGCCATGATCTAGGAAGCTCTCGCCCGTCGAGTTCGGAAAGTTTGTAGTAGCCCTTTCCCAATACTTCTATGACTCGGAAGGGTCCTTTCCAGTTTGCTGCCAGCTTTCTTTCTCCAGGTCGAGTTGTTCCTATATCGTTTTGGATTAGTATAAGGTCGTTTTCAACAAAGGCCCGCTGTATTACTTTTCGGTTATATCTGGAGGCCATTCGTCTTTTCAGTGCCTCTTCCCTTATCCGAGCTTTTTCTCGAATTTCTGGAAGTAAGTCGAGCGCTTCCCTTTAAAGTTGGGGATTGACTTTTTCGCTGAAATGGATTACTCTGGGTGATCCTTCTTCGACCTCCACTGGAATCATTGCCTCCATTCCGAAAGCTAATAGGAAGGGTGACTCCTTTGTCGTGGAATGTGGAGTCGTTCGGTACGCCCATAGGACTTGTGGGAGCTCTTCAGCCCAGGCTCCCTTTGCATCCTGTAATCTCCATTTTATCCCTGCTAATATAACTTTGTTAGCAGCTTCGGCTTGCCCATTGGCTTGGGGGTGCTCAACAGAGGTGAATTGTTGTTTTATATTCAGGTTGGCCGCTAGTTTTCTGAAGCCTGCTGATAAACCACTATTTTATGGTTTATATTATGTTTAATTATGTGGTTTTGTCATGATCCTTACTGATGAGCGGATAATTTGTATGCTTTTTGGCATTGTTTTTAGTATGTTTTTAGTATAATCTAGTTAGTTTTTAGTATATTTTTATTAGTTTTTAGCTAAAATTCACTTTTCTGGACTTTACTATGAGTTTGTGTGTTTTTCTGTGATTTCAGGTATTTTCTGGCTGAAATTGAGGGTCCTGAGCAAAAATCTGATTCCGAGACCAAAAAGGACTGCAGATGCTGTTGGATTCTGACCTCTCTGCACTCGAAGCGGATTTTCTGGAGCTACAGAAACCCAATTGGCGCGCTCTCAACGGCATTGGAAAGTAGACTTCCTGGGCTTTCCAGCAATATATGATAGTCTATACTTTGCCCAAGATTTGATGGCCCAAACAGGCGTGGCAAATCAGCCTCAGAAATTCCAGCGTTAAACGCCGGAACTGGCATAAAA
>NC_029775.3:82084406-82084956 GCF_000817695.3 Arachis duranensis | reverse complement strand
TGTTCTTAATCCGGATGAATGTGATGATCCGTGACAATCATCATCATTCTCAACTATGAACGTGTGCCTGACAATCACCTCTGTTCTACCTTAGATTAAGTAGTTATCTCTTGGATTCTTTAATCGGAATCTTCGTGGTATAAGCTAGAACTGATGGCGGCACTCAAGAGAATCCGGAAGGTCTAAACCTTGTCTGTGGTATTCTGAGTAGGATTCAATGATTGAGTGACTGTGACGTGCTTCAAACTCCTAGCAGGCGGGGCATTAGTGATAGACGCAAAAGAATCACTGGATTCTATTCCGGCCTGACCGAGAACCGACAGATGAATTCCGCGTGCTGTGACAAAGCATTAGCAATCGTTTTCACTGAGAGGATGGGAGGTAGCCATTGACAACAGTGAAACCCTACATACAGCTTGCCATGGAAGGAGACTTGCGTGTTTGAAGAAGAAGACAGTAGAAAGGCAGAGATTCAGAAAGATGTAGCATCTCCAAAACCTCAACCTATTCTCCATTACTACAAAACAAGTAATCATTTCATGTTCTTTTG
>NC_029775.3:82081855-82082144 GCF_000817695.3 Arachis duranensis | reverse complement strand
CATTAAATATCCATCAGGCATAATTGAGGACATGATTGTCAAGGTTGGGCCATTTGCCTTTCCAACTGACTTTGTGGTGCTAGAAATGGAGGAGCACAAGAGTGTAACTCTCATTCTAGGAAGACCCTTCCTAGCAACTGGACGAACTCTCATTGATGTACAAAAAGGGGAAGTAACCTTGAGAGTCAATGAGGATGAGTTCAAGTTAAATACTGTAAAAGCTATGCAGCATCCAGACACACCAAATGACTGCATGGGCGCTGACATTATTGACTCTCTGGTAGAAGAG
>NC_029775.3:82075873-82079619 GCF_000817695.3 Arachis duranensis | reverse complement strand
GATCCTATGGCACTGCCATGGATCACAGTATGGAGGACATTTTGGAAGTGAGCGAACAGCCACTAAAGTCCTCCACTGTGGCTTCTACTGGCCTACTCTCTATAAAGATTCCCTAGAGTTTGTGCGTAACTGTGACAGTTGCCAAAGAGCTGGTAACCTGCCTCATGGATATGCCATGCCTCAACAAGGGATATTAGAGATAGAATTGTTTGATGTATGGGGAATTGACTTCATAGGGCCATTCCCACCATCATACTCAAACACTTACATTCTGGTGGTAGTGGACTATGTATCTAAGTGGGTAGAAGCAATTGCTACACCCACTAATGATACCAAGACTGTACTGAAATTCCTCCAGAAAAACATTTTCAGCAGGTTTGGCGTTCCCAGAGTGCTAATCAGTGACGGGGGAACTCATTTCTGCAATAAACAGCTATACTCTGCTATGGTTAGATATGGAATTAGTCACAAAGTGGCAACTCCGTATCATCCACAGACAAATGGGCAAGCTGAAGTCTCTAATAGAGAACTAAAGAGAATCCTGGAACGGACTGTGATAGCCCGAAGAAAGGATTGGGCAAAGAGCTTGGATGATGCTCTGTGGGCATACAGAACAGCAGCTTCTCATTTTCTTCAAGACAATTTAGATATGCAATCACAGAATGCTATTTTTTTACAACCTTTTATTTCAGCTTTCAACCGTTTGTTTTCTTCCACAAGATCAATAGCGGTTTCAGCTTCTCACAATTTTTCTTTAAGAAAACCATTTTCAACTTTAAGAATTTTGATTTGAGACTCAAGATTTTGGTTTTCATTTAAGAAGCATCTAATCTTTTCAGAGAGGTGATCTATCATGAGATGAAGGTCCTCAGTGTCAGGGTTGTGAAAAACTACCTGTTCTACGTGATCTGTCATAAGGCAAGTTTGAGACTTGGTTTCTGATTCTTCATCTTCATTAGAATCATTTTCCAAGTCTTCCCAAGAGGCCATCAGTCCTTTCTTCTTTACCTTCTTTGGCTTATCCTCCTTCTTTAGTTTAGTGTAGTTGTAGCAGATTACTTTACTGAAATCCTTCTTTGGTTTTCTTGAGCTACTCCCTATGCTTCTTTCCTTCAGTTTCACCATTTTCCTGAATTTCTTAGCAAACAAAACAAAATCATTTTTGGATGAGTTATCACTGAATTCATCATCCAGAGGGTTAGTAACAGATTTGAGAGCTATTCCTTTCTTTTTTTGTATCTTTTTTCAAATATGTGTTTTCAAAAGCAAGTAAATTTCCTCTCAAATCATCATAAGTCATAAAATCAAGACCACTACTCTCAGATATCACTATTACCTTAGTTTCCCACTCTTTTGTGAGACTTCTCAAAATTCTCCTCACAAGCACAGATTCAGGATATGTGATCCCTATAGCATCCAAGCCATTGATGATGATGTTGAATCTTTTAAATAGTTCATCTATCGATTCTCCTTCCTTCATTGAGAACATTTCATATTCTCTGTTCAGCATGTCTATTCTGGTCTTCTTTACTAGGGTTGTACCTTCACGAGTGATTTGAAGTTTGTCCCAGATTTTCTTTGTCGTTGTGCATCTTGATACCCGTCGGTCTTCCTCAAAGCTGATCGCATAGTTGAGCAAGTTTATAGCTTTGGCGTTAAGCTCCACCTTTTTTTCTGTCTTCTTCTGTCTAGTTGGCTTCATTCTTGAGAGAAACCACACCATTAGCTCCTGTAGTGGTTGGAAATTGAGGACCTTCCAAAATTATCTTCCAGAGTCTATAATCTACTGATTGAACAAAGATCTTCATTATTTCCTTCCAATAAGTGTAGTTGTTTCCAATAAAGAGTGGAGGTCTGTTGCTTGACTGCCCTTTTGTCAAAGTATAGGCCACCAGGTTTGAGCCACTGTTATTTGCCATCAGGATCTTGTCTCCAAGCTGCAAAACTTGATCTCTTTGAGACCAAGCTCTGATACCAATTGATGGTAATCAATGGTTAAGAGAAGGGGGTTGAATCTTAGCCCCTTATTTGCTGAGTGTTACTTTCTGCCCTTCGAAATAGCTTCAGGAGATTTTTCTTCTTTTTGTCTCGTAATTAGTCAAGAGACATTTTCTTTTTGTCTCGTAACCAGTTAGGAGATCATTTTTAATTTTGTCTCTTACGCAATAGAAATAGAAATGGAGTAGAAGAGAGAGAGAGAATCACACCAAGAAGTATCCTAGTTCAGCTGCTAAGTGCAATGCAGCCTACATCCAGTCTCCATCACAACAATGATAGAATTTCACTATAATCATCTTGATTACAAACACCAATTCTCCCTAGGAACTACCATTCCTATCCGGGACAAGTCCAGAATCTATCCCCAAAACTGGACTTGGTTACCTACCAAGCTTTCAACTGCTAAGTGCTAACCCAACTTGCAAGGGGATTCTCACATAATCATGATACACAACACAGACGTACAAAGGACCTCTAGAGCATCTATGGCTTTTTCTTTAATTTTGTACACTCTGCCTTTTCCCTCTCACTGGCTTTTTCTTACAAACCTCACACTGTTTGCCTTTTTCACCATGAGACTCAGATAGACGAAACTAAAGAAAATAAAAAATAAAACACATTGAAGGAGAAGAACTTCTGTAAGCTTTGAGTAGCTATGAGAACTCTATGCTTTCTCTCCTTGTATCAATCCTTGGCCGTTCACCCTTATTATAGAAGGGGAAGCTTTCAAGGTTGAAACGGTTCAACCGAGTCAACTTCTTCTTCTTTAATATCAAAATCGGTTCAAACAGAGAGAAGAGAGAGGGAAACCAAAAGCAAAACCAACATGCATGTACCTCTCTCTCATCCCTTCTTATCAAGCTTCCATATTGACTTGGTCCCCAAGAAGGATTTCTGACCCTTGATGAACACTTGATCATTGACAGCTCCTTCTGTTTTATTTTTGCTTCTTCCTTCACGTAGCTACAGCAGCTACCTTCTGTGATGGATGAACAAAAAGTAGAAATGATCTTCACCTAAGGGATCTTCTTCTCTGACTGAATCGGATTTCTACCACTTTTGGCATAGAAATCTTGAAGCTTCTTCTCCACTTCTTACCTTTAGTGGAAAAGATCTCAACCACGTCATACTGTAGATCTTCTTTTTGCAAGGACCATCATCACCTTGGCCTCTTGCTTGTACATAGCTTCTCTGCTTCTACCTCTGATAGCTTCTTCCATCTTCATCTCTGATGGAAGTGACACACAAAAACAAGAAAGAAGAGAGAAAAGAAAAAGAAAAAGAAAGAAATAAAGTTGTGATCCAAGGCAACAAGAGTGTGCTTAAGAACCCTGGATACCTCTAATTGGGGACGTTAGCAAAGCTGAGTCACAATCTGAAAGGGTTCACCCAATTATGTGTCTGTGGCATGTATGTATCCGGTGGTAATACTGGAAGACAGAGTGCTTTGGGCCACAGCCAAGACTCATACACTAGCTATGTTCAAGAATCATTATGCTCAACTAAGAGAATCAATAACACTATCTGAGTTCTGAGTTCTTATAGAGGCCAATCATTCTGAACTTCAAGGGATAGAGTGAGATGCCAAAACTGTTCGGAGGCAAAAAGCTACTAGTCCCGCTCATCTAATTGGAGCTATGTTTCCTTGATATTTTGGAGTCTATAGTATATTCTCTTCTTTTTATCCTATTTTGATTTTCAGTTGCTTGGGGACAAGCAACAATTTAAGTTTGGTGTTGTGATGAGCG
>NC_029775.3:82074959-82075340 GCF_000817695.3 Arachis duranensis | reverse complement strand
TGTGTCTTGATGGATTAATGCAATTACTACTGTTTCTCATTCAATCATGCTTGCTTCCATTCTAAGATAATATTTGTTCTTAATCCGGATGAATGTGATGATCCGTGACAATCATCATCATTCTCAACTATGAACGTATGCCTGACAATCACCTCCGTTCTACCTTAGATTAAGTAGTTATCTCTTGGATTCTTTAATCGGAATCTTCGTGGTATAAGCTAGAACTGATGGCGGCACTCAAGAGAATCCGGAAGGTCTAAACCTTGTCTGTGGTATTCTGAGTAGGATTCAATGATTGAGTGACTGTGACATGCTTCAAACTCCTAGCAGGCGGGGCGTTAGTGACAGACGCAAAAGAATCACTGGATTCTATTCCGGCCT
>NC_029775.3:82070959-82074791 GCF_000817695.3 Arachis duranensis | reverse complement strand
GAGGTTGATAAACCACTATTTTATGGTTTATATTGTGTTTAATTGTGTGGTTTTGTCATGATCCTTACCCACTTATTCATTAATTTAGCATGCATTTAGATTTCCTTCCTAAATTTAGTACATGTGTTTGAAAATTGCTCCCTAGAGACCTTAATTATTTAATTTTAATTCTCCATTATTCCATTCGATGCCGTGATCTTTGTGTCAAGTGTTTCAGGCTTTATAGGGCATGAATGAGTTGGAGATTGGAAAGGAAGCTAGCAAAAATGGAAGGAACACAAGAGTTTGAGGAGATAACCAGCGAGAAGTGACGCGGTCGTATGGCTCACGCGACCGCGCGAAGGAGCGCAAATCGCAGTGACGCGGCCGCATGGCTTACGCGGCCGCGCGGATTGGAAAGCGCAAGCGACGCGTCCGCATGGATGACGCAATCGCGTGACATGTGTGATCTGCATAATCTGCAGAATTCGCTGGGGGCGATTTTTGGACCTTATTTCGGCCCAGTTTTCGGCCCAGAACAGCAGACTAGAGTCAGAGAATATGCAGAAACAAAGACATTCATTCAGTAGTTTTGGAGATCTAGTTTTTTCTCTTAGGTTTTTCTCTCTAGTTTTTAATTTTTAATCTTTCATTGATCTTAGCATTGGAACATTGAGAAGAGTTATTTCCTCATCAAGACTTTATCACTCTAGTTTGTCTTCTTAACTTGTTCTATTCTTCCATGTTCCTTGTTTTTGTTCAATTTTATCATTCAGATACTTTTATGATTATTTAATGCAAGGATTATTTCTTTTTCATTCAATTTCAATTTCAATAACTATGTTTTTTTTTATTCCCTTTCATGTTTTACGGATTTATTATTTACAATGCGTGAGTAGTTTTATTACTTGATGGGGAATTGATTAAAAAGGAACTCTTGAGTTGGAAGGATTGAAAGAAAATTTGTAATTGGGTTAACTGTTGAATTACCATCCTGTCACCGACACCAATCCCTTTGAACTAAGTGGGTTGTAACTTGTGAACAGATCCAGTAATTCAACTTGTTTGAATTTCCTTACCTAGTAAAGGATAACCAAATAGAGCAACCATTAATTATAAATTAATCTTAAAAATCACTCCATCAATGATAGAGATCCCAACCAATCAATTCCCAGTCAATGCTTTTATTCATATTATTTAATTTCCCTCAATTTAAATCCCAATTTACTCAACTCAACTTCTTGAACATCTGATTAATAAGATAGCACACTTCTCTGCAACTCGTTGGGAGACGACCTGGGACTTAAAACTCCCAGTAATTTTAATTTAAACTCTTTGTGAAAGCTTTTCCGTTTCCTCTTGAAGGAAAAGCAAGAGAGTGGTACTACACTCAACCTCTAGCAAATGTATCCAACTGGGATACACTCAGAAAGGAGTTTCTGGAGAAATTCTTTCCATCTGAAGTTACTGATAAACTGAGGAAGGATATCTCTACCATTGTTCAGGATGACAATGAGACTCTTTTTTGAATACTGGGAGCACTTCAATAACCTTCTGGAAGCATGCCCCCACCACATGATTGACAAGATCGTGCTACTCAGCTATATCACACAGGGTATGAGGCCCCAAGATAAGACCACATTGGAAAGTACCAGCAATGGGTCTATGAAGAAGTACAAGACCACTGATGAAGCTTGGCAATTGATCAGTGATTTAGCTGAATCTACTAGGAACCACAGACAGAAGCGAGGCCGTTCAAAAGCCGTTGCAGAAGTATCCTCTAGCAAAGAGACTGTTGCTCTAACTCAAAGCATCTGTGAAATGACCAACTTGCTAAAGCAAATGCAGTTGAATCAACAAGCTCAGCAAGCTCAACCTCCTCAACCGCAGCAAAACCAACAGCTAGTCCCACAAAGAATTTGCAGAATCTGTGCTGATTACAGTCATTACACTGATGAATGCCCGCAGCTCCAACAAGAAGACAACATGGTGACATCCACTCACAACTTCTATGACCGCCCCAACCAAGGGTACAATCAAAGTGGAAATAATAACCATGGATGGCAGGACAATTCAAACCAGAATTGGAGGGACAACAATAACAGAGGAGGCAGAGATAATCAGGGAAATCAGAGGTGGAATAATAACAATAACAGGCAGCAAAATCAACCTTACAGAGCACCTCACATGAGGCAAAACCAAGGACCACCGAACAATCAGCAGCAGACCTCTCAATTTACTCATTCTTCTGTATCTTCTAATGAAGATTTATTACAAGCTTTTGAGAAGAGACAACTGGCCATGGAAAGTACCATCGTGAACAGTATTAACGCCAGTCTGAATGGTCTCACCTCTACTCTGCAAGCTTTTATGATACAGCTTGGCTCAGCACCAAATTCCAGTAACCAACCTTCAAGCACCACTAGAATTCCCTCTCAACCATTACCCAATCCAAAGGGAGGCATTAATGCCATCACCCTGAGGTCTGGAACCACACTGCAGGAGAGAAATCAGGAGGAACCAAGCTCACCAGAATACGCCTCAGCTGAAGAGTTGGTGAAAATTGAAGATGTTGAAGAGGAAGAGGATATTCAGGACATAGCTGAAGAAGAGATAGCTCAACCACAAGAGGAAGTACCAAAAAGCGCAGGCACCACAGGAACCACCATTCCCATTCCATTTCCACAGCTTGCAAGGAAGCCCAGGAAGCAGCTGGAACCTGATCCTAAAATGGTAGAGATCTTCAAAATGGTCAAGGTAACTGTTTCCCTTTTTGATGTTATTCAGCAAGTACCTAAATATGCAAAGTTTCTAAAAGACTTATGTATCCATAAAGACAAAATTAATGAATTAGAAACTATTCCTTTAGGTAGTTCTATATCTGCTTTAATGGGAGGATTACCTGAAAAATGCAGTGATCCAGGTCCTTGCATAGTTAGTTGTACTATTGGTGGTGTAGTAATTTATGATTGCATGTGTGATTTAAGAGCATGTGTCAATATAATTCCTTTGTCCATATATGATGTTTTGAGGCTCCCTCCCTTAAAAAGGTCGACAGCTCGTTTTGTGTTAGCAGATAAAAGCATTATTACAGTGGCTGGAGTTGCTGAAGATGTTTTGGTTAACATTAAAGGGCTTACATTTTTCACTGATTTTTATATCTTGGAGATGCCCCACAATGATTCAGATAAGCCATCATCGATCTTACTTGGAAGACCATTCCTGAAGACATCAAAATTCAAGTTGGATGCTTTTTCAGGAACATACTCCTTTGAAATAGATGGCCGCATAATGATCTTCAATCTGAATGGAGTCATTGACAATCCCCCAGAAGATCGTTCTATCTTCCAGTGTGATGTCATAGACGAAAGTGTGGCTGAAGTTCAAAAAGAAGAGTTTGAAGAGAGGCACACTGGACAAAGTCCAAGTGTGGGGACCCTCTTAGCTGACAGTGAGGACACTTCGCCATTTTCACAAGCTCCAGATAATCCAGAGCCTGCCCATGATCAAA
The DNA here is from genome assembly GCF_000817695.3 of Arachis duranensis. Taxonomy (NCBI): domain Eukaryota; kingdom Viridiplantae; phylum Streptophyta; class Magnoliopsida; order Fabales; family Fabaceae; genus Arachis; species Arachis duranensis. Next base: position 82,071,301 of record NC_029775.3, on the reverse strand, counting down.
AGTTAGAATTGAAACCTCTCCCTCCACACCTCAAATATGCCTATCTTGAGGATGAGCAGAAGCTTCTGGTTATTATTGCAAGAGAACTGACTTCTCAACAAGAAGAGAAGCTACTTGATGTACTAAGGAAGCATAAGAAGGTAATCGGGTGGAGCTTGGCAGACATAGTGGGAATCAATCCTCAAGTATGCGAGCACAGAATATTTTTAGAAGAGGGAGCAAGACCTATCCGTCAACCACAAAGAAGATTGAATCCTACCATCTTGGAAGTTGTAAAAAAGGAAGTGACCAGATTATTGGAGGCCGGTATCATATATCCCATTTCAGACAGTGAATGGGTAA
>NC_029775.3:82069527-82070867 GCF_000817695.3 Arachis duranensis | reverse complement strand
TTCATAGCAACTAGAGTTCAGAATGCTTGGAGAGTCTGCATTGATTACAGGCGTCTCAACCAAGTTACCCGTAAGGATCACTACCCACTTCTATTCATTGATCAAATGCTGGATCGCCTGTCAGGTAAATCACATTATTGCTTTCTAGATGGTTACACAGGTTATTTCCAGATTCATATAGCTCCTGAGGATCAGGAAAAGACTACTTTTACATGTCCTTTTGGGACTTATGCTTATAAGAGAATGCCCTTTGGCTTGTGCAATGCACCAGCTACTTTCCAAATGTGCATGATGAGTCTTTTCTCTAATCTTACTGAGGACTGTATGGAAATTTTTATGGACGATTTTAGCGTTTATGGTGATTCTTTTACCTTTTGCTTAGATGGATTATCGAGAGTATTAGATAGATGTATTAATACGAACCTTGTATTGAATTTCGAAAAATGCCACTTTATGGTAAAACAAGGGATTGTATTAGGACATGTGGTATCTAATACTGGCATTTTGGTAGACCCAGCAAAGGTGAATGTTATTTCTAGTCTACCTTACCCCTCTTCTGTGAGGGAAGTCCGTTCGTTCCTTGGCCATGCAGATTTCTACCGGAGATTTATTAAAGACTTTAGTAAGGTGGCACTTCCCTTATCCAGATTACTGCAGAAGGACATTGAGTTTGAGTTCAGTGAGGATTGCAAACAAGCATTTGATACGCTGAAGACTGCTCTAACTCAAGCCCCCAATCGTGAGAGGACCCGACTGGAGCCAGCTGTTTGAAATCATGTGCGATGCTTCCAACCATGCAGTAGGAGCAGCACTGGCTCAGCGTGAAGGTAAGGATCCTTTTGTTATTGCCTATGTGTCTAAGACTTTAGACACTGCCCAGTCCAATTATACTACTACTGAAAAAGAACTTCTTGCTATTGTTTTTGCTATAGATAAATTCCGGGCCTATTTACTTGGTACCAAAGTAGTAGTGTATTCGGACCATGCAGCTCTAAAGTATCTATTAGCTAAAAAAGGAGTCCAAACCAAGACTTATCCGTTGGATACTGCTGTTACAAGAATTTAATTTAGAAATAAAGGATAGGAGTGGTAATCAGAATTTAGTAGCAGACCACTTGAGTTGCCTTGAACATATAAAGGATGATTCTACTCTTATAGATGATAATTTCCCTTTTGATAACCTGCAAGCAGTATCTGAGGTAGTCCCTTGGTATGCACCTGTTGCTAATTATTTAGTTCGCCGCACATTCCCTCCACATTTCTCTAAACATCAAAGAGACAAGCTGAAAAGCGAGTCTAAATATTATATATGGGATGACCCATATTTATGGAGATGTGGC
>NC_029775.3:82066614-82069470 GCF_000817695.3 Arachis duranensis | reverse complement strand
TGGAAGCAATTCCTACCCGCACTGATGATGCTAACACTGTTGTTTCCTTTGTGAGAAACCATATTATATGCCGTTTTGGATCACCACGAGCGATCGTGAGCGATCAAGGCACCCATTTTTGTAACAGGAGACTAACAGGATTGATGAAGAAGCATGGGATAATCCATAAAGTTGCAACAGCTTACCATCCTCAAACTAATGGGCAAGCCGAGGTGTCGAACAGAGAAATTAAGCGTATCTTGCAAATGATAGTAAAGCCTCACAGGAAAGACTGGAGCACCAGGCTACAAGATGCACTGTGGGCGTATAGAACCGCATACAAGACACCCATTGGGATGAGTCCCTTTCGCTTGGTTTATGGAAAAGCTTGCCATCTCCCAGTTGAAATCGAACACAGAGCCTTATGGGCAGTTAAAGAGTGCAACAAGGGAATTGAGAATACTGGAGCTGAAAGGAAGTTGCAACTGCAGGAACTGGAGAACCTTCGCCTAGAAGCTTATGAGAATTCCAGAATTTGCAAGGAAAGAATGAAAGTTGTGCATGATCAAAACATCAAGAAGAAAGAGTTTCAACCTGGAGATTTTGTTCTCCTTTACAAATCTAGACTAAGGCTAATGCCCGGTAAGTTAAGATCAAAATGGGAAGGTCCATACATAGTAGAGAAGGCTGAACCGTACGGAGTTTATCACCTAAGCCATCCTTCAAGCTCTGAACTTATTAAGTTCAATGGACACCGCATGAAGCTATACCATAGTGAGAAGGTGCAGAAAAACAAGGAGCTCGAGATCTTCCGCTTGGAAGATCCCCACATAGCAGCAGATTGAGCTAATGAAGCCTCCAACTTACGGACGTTAAAGCAAAGTGCTTGGTGGGAGACAACCCACCGCGATATGATCGTTCTTTTCTTCACTTTTAGTTTTTTCTTCTTCAATGACTCTTCTCTTTATTAATACTTTCATGTTTTTACACTTACATGTCCTTATTTAAAAGAAAATTTCTCCGCATGACGCGGTCGCATCAGCGACGCGTCTGCGTGGCAGGGAGAGTAAAGAAAAATAAAATTGAACAGAAAGTTATGCAGGAGCCGCGCTCGAGGCATGCCAATGGCACAAATTACCTCACGCGACCGCGTCGCTGATGCGACTGCGTCGCATGGAAATCATGGCCTCCCACGCGGTCGCGTGCCCCATGCGGTCGCGTGCCCTGAGTTTTCGACGTAAAAGGGTGCACAGTCACATTCTGTGCGAGAGTGATGCTGGATTTGTGCTGGAAGCACAATCCTTGTCACGCGATCGCGTCGGTGACGCGGCCGCGTCGTTCATTTTATAATACACACTCATGCGATCGCGTGACCCACGCAATCGCGTCACCCGATTTTGGCAATTAACATAAATTGAACAGAGAGTTGTGCTGGAGCGAGGCTGCACTTGCGCCAGCAGCGCAACATAGGTCACGCGACCGCGTGACCGATGCGATCGCGTCGCCCTACCTGGAGCACACTCATGTGAGCGCGTGCCCTCCGCGGCTGCGTCGCATGCGCCGCATAGCTCAACCTAAGTTGCCAAATTATTTTATCTTCCTATCTCCCAAATCCTAATTTTTCTTTTCCCTCCTTCTTTCTTCTTTCTCCCTTCCCCTTTCTATCTCACCTTTCATTCTCTATCTCTCTCACCCCCATTAACAAGGTTTTTCTTTTCTTCTTTCCCACTTTTCTACTATTCTTCTTATTTTCATATGCTATCTTCTTTTCTTTTCTTCATTATTCTTATTTTCTTTTCTTTTCTTTTCCTTTTTACTTGGTGTTATCTATTTATGTGAGTCATTATTTATCATTATATGCTTATGGTTTGTTGTAAATTTGTTTGACAATCATATATATTACTTTTTAAGGGAATGCTTGCATGTTCAAATTCATACTTTCAAGAGCTTATTCTACATGCATGCTATGTGTTTGTGAAAAAGCCCATATGGCATTATGCACTTATTCACATTATTCTACTCTAATATGCAATGCTTGCTTTTCACAAATTCCCTTTCATATTTTATTAATTAAATTTAATTGTCAATACAAATGTGATGGCTAGTTTGTTACAAATGGTAATCTAATTTGGACATTGAATGTTTGATATATGCTACTTATGCCTTTGCTTGCATGCCAATAAACCTCTCGCATTCCATTGTCCTACATGCACTTGCTATATTTCCATTGATGAGCTTTTCACATGTAATCCGGACCATGTGTTACTGCCATTTATCCTTATTGTGCATTGATTATCACTTACATTACCCTCTTCTTTGCTCTATCTCTTTGCATTTAATTTCCTTTCTCTTCCCTTCTTTCAGGATGGCCACCAAGAAAGGAAAGGAGAAAGCTACTTCCAAACCACCAGCAAGAAGAGGAACTAAAAGAGCATTAGTGACAGAGCCTTCTTCTACCACAGTCAAGCCCTCAACAAAAAGAGTTAAGAGGATAATAAAGGTTGACGAAAAGGAGAAAGCCTTTCCAGTAAGGGACGCTGCGCGATTTCCCAATCGCTACTGTGAGCAGATGTTCCCTATCCTAGCAGAAAGGAACTATAACAATGAATACCTTCTAATCCCCCCATCCAATATTGCCACCTTTGTTGAGCTACAAATTGAACGAAGACAATGGGGTTTCTTACGGAGACAGCCGAGGCAGGTCAATCTCTCTTGGGTAGTTGAGTTCTACTCCAACTTCTACATACCGACCCTGCAGTCTGTTTATGTCCGGCAGAAGCAAGTGCCCATTACAGAAGAGGCCATCTAGCAAGCTTTGAGTCTTCCCCCTTTTCCAACAGGAATGGACGCTTTTCAAGAAGCCACCCTTCAGCGCCA
>NC_029775.3:82063835-82065227 GCF_000817695.3 Arachis duranensis | reverse complement strand
GAGGTAATTTCTCTTCTCTGTACACCAATAATTAGGATATTTTAGTTAGATTTTCTTCCCTTTATAGAATAGAATAAATTGCAAAGGTTAGAATAGTTGCATGCATGTTCTACTTGATTGAAAAGACAATAAGTTTATTTTAAAATTCTATCTTTGGAATAAAATTTCACTAATTTTTCAGAAAATTTTTTATGATAAATCTGCTTGAGTTGTATTTGGAACATGATGTTTGAGCTAAAGAACACACAACCTGTGAAAGGTTTGAGCCTTTATGTATGGTTACACTATTTAACCATAATTATTTTATTCTTGTGTGTTTACTTCTCTAGGATTGTAATCTATATTTTGTTTTATCTTATATGTCCAATATTTATTATATTTACATGCTTGCACATGATTGAGGCCATTATTTGTTTAAACTCACTTATCCAAATCAAGCCTACCCTTTTCAATTACCCTTGTTAACCACTTTGAGCCTTTAAAAACCCCATTTGTTCTATATTTTACCACATTACTAACCTTAAGTTGAAATACAATTGCATATCCCAAATTGAATCTTTGGTTAGCTTAAGATAGAATTGTGTGTGCTAGTTAAGTATGGGAAATTGTGGGAACAGAAGTCGTTAAGGGAATGTGTCATGAAAATTTAAAGGAAATTTGGATACCCACTCATGTGAAAATATAAAAATGAAAAATCTATGTGCATTGATAAGCTTTATTTATTCAAAAAAAAATTCAATAAATAAGGGGACAAAATTACCCCAATGTTAAATTCAGAATTCAAAAATCAATGCACATATGATAGAATCAAAATACAAAGTTGAAACATGAGTATGGGTTGAAAAAGGGAATTATGGGTAGCTAGGCATGAATTTAAAGTATATAGAGTATATGTATATTAGGTGAGAGCTGAGGTTAATTAAAGATTCAATTTATAAAGCTCACTTAACTATATCTATACCCTTACCTGCACCTTGGCCCCATTACAACCCTGGAAAGACCTCATGATGTTTGCATTGGTATATTAACTGTTGTTGATTGGTTAGGAGAAAAACAAAAGTTAGAAAACATGACTAGAGAAGAATAGAGTGATTACCCTATACACTAAAGATCACAGCGTACATACATTATCAGTGAGGGTTCGATGCTTGAATTTTCATGTTTCCTGCTTTCATAAGCTATCTTCTTGCACTTTTATCTATTTTATTGTATAATGATAGAATTAGTGGAATTTGATTTGTAATTGTTTTGAAGGGCTTATTTACTTTTGATCAAGTGGACAATAATCATATAGTTGCATTTATTTATATATGTAGGATTGCATTGCATTTCATGAGTTTATACATGTTCATACTTATTTCCTTGTCTCCTTCAATTTAGCATGAGGACATG
>NC_029775.3:82060259-82061584 GCF_000817695.3 Arachis duranensis | reverse complement strand
TCGTTTTTCCAAACTATATTTTCGAAAAAAATTAATAAAAATACAAAAAATTAGAAAATCATAAAAATCAAAAATATTTTGTGTTTCTTGTTTGAGTGTTGTGTTAATTTTTAAGTTTGGTGTCAATTGCATGCTTTTAAAATTTTTCTTGCATTTTTTCAAAAATCTCATGCATTCATAGTGTTCTTCATGATCTTCAAGTTGTTCTTGATAAGTCCTCTTGTTTGATCTTGATGTTTTCTTGTTTTGTGTTGGTTGTTGTTTTTCATGTGCATTTTTGCATTCATATTTTCCATGCATTAAAAATTTCTAAGTTTGGTGTCTTCCATGTCTTCTTTGCATCAAAATTTTTCAAAATTATGTTCTTGATGTTCATCATGATCTTCAAAGTGTTCTTGGTGTTCATCTTGACATTCATAGCATTCTTGCATGCATCTTGTGTCTTGATCCAAAATTTTTATGTTTTGGGTCATTTTTGTGTTTTTCTTTAAAATTCAAAAATAAAAAAATATCTTTTCCTTATTCTTCTCCAAATTTTCGAAATTTTGGGTTGACTTGGTCAAAAATTTTTAAAATTAGTTGTTTCTTACAAGTCAAGTCAAAATTTCAATTTTAAAAATCTTATCTTTTCAAAATCTTTTTCAAAAATCATATCTTTTTCAATTTTTATATAAATTTCGAAAATTTCAAAAATCTTTTTCAAAATATTTTCAAAATCTTTTTCTTATCTTTATATCTAATTTTCGAAAATTAACTAACAATTAATGTGATTGGTTCAAAAATTTGAGGTTTGTTACTTTCTTGTTAAGAAAGGTTCAATCTTTAAGTTCTAGAATCTTATCTTGTAGTTTCTTGTTAGTTAAGTAATTTTTAAAATTAAATCTTTTTCAAATATATCTTTTTATCTTTTATCTTATCTTTTTCAAAATTTGATTTCAAAATATTTTATCTAACTTCTTATCTTCTTATCTTTTTCAAAATTTGATTTCAAATCTTTTTCAATCAACTAACTAACTTTTTGTTTGTTTCTTATCTTTTTCAAAACCAGCTAACTACTTTTCCCTCTCTAATTTTTGAAAATACCTCCCTCTCTTTTTCAAAATTTCTTTTTGTTTTAAATTTTAATTTTAATTATATTTTGTCTTTGATTTTCGAAAATTACTAACCCCTTTTTCAAAATTATTTTCGAAATTTCTCCCTCTCCTTTCTTATTCTATTTAATTAATTAATTACTAACACTTCTCTCCATCCTTCTTCTTTCTTATACCCCTTTCTTCTTCTACTAACATAAGGGAATCTCTATACTGTGACATAGAGGATTCCTT
>NC_029775.3:82059002-82059618 GCF_000817695.3 Arachis duranensis | reverse complement strand
TACAGACTCATGCTTTTCCCTTTTGCTGTAAGAGACAGAGCTAGAATATGGTTAGATTCACAACCTAAGGATAGCCTGGACTCCTGGGATAAGCTGGTCACTGCATTCTTGGATAAGTTCTTTCCTCCTCAAAAGCTGAGCAAGCTGAGAGTGGATGTTCAAACCTTCAAGCAAAAAGATGGTGAATTCCTCTATGAAGCTTGGGAAAGATACAAGCAGCTGACCAAGAGATGTCCATCTGACATGTTTTCAGAATAGACCATGTTAGATATATTCTATTATGGTCTCTCTGAATTTTCGAAAATGTCACTGGATCATTCTGCAGGTGGATCTATTCACCTGAAGAAAACGCCTGAAGAGGCTCAAGAACTCATTGACATGGTTGCAAACAACCAGTTCATGTATACCTCTGAGAGGAATTCCGTGAATAATGGGATACCTCAGAATAAAGGAGTTCTTGAAATTGATGCTCTGAATGCCATATTGGCTCAGAACAAAGTGTTGACTCAACATGTCAACATGATCTCTCAAAATGTGAACGGATTGCAACATGCATCCAACAATACTAGAGAGGTAGCTTCTGAAGAAGCTTATGATCCTGAAAACCCTGCCATGG
>NC_029775.3:82058605-82058902 GCF_000817695.3 Arachis duranensis | reverse complement strand
TGAGGAAGAAGCTTATGATCCTGAGAACCCTTCAATAGAAGAGGTGAATTACATGGGAGAACCCTATAGAAACACCTACAAGCCTTCATGGAGAAATCATCCAAATCTTTCATGGAAGGATCAACAGAGACCTCAACAAGGTTTCAATAACAATAATGGTGGAAGAAACAGGTTTAGCAATAGCAAGCCTTTTCCATCATCATCTCAGCAACAGATAGAGAGTTCTAAGCAGAATACCTCTGACTTAGCAACTATGGTCTCTGATCTGATCAAAACCACTCAAAGTTTCATGACTGA
>NC_029775.3:82056910-82058425 GCF_000817695.3 Arachis duranensis | reverse complement strand
GAGGAAGAAGAGGCAGTGAACGCCACTGAGGAAGACCTCACTGGACGTCCACTGACCTCTAATGAGTTCCCCAATGAAGAACCATGGGAATCTGAGGCTCAAAATGAGACCATAGGGATTCCATTGGACTTACTTCTGCCATTCATGAGCTCTGATGAGTATTCTTCCTCTGAAGAGGATGAGTATGTCACTGAGGAGCAAGTTGCTAAATACCTTGGAGCAATCATGAAGCTGAATGACAAGTTATTTGGAAATGAGACTTGGGAGGATGAATCCCCTTTGCTCACCAAAGAACTGAATGACTTGTCCAGGCAGAAACGACCTCAAAAGAGGCAGGATCCTGGGAAGTTTTCTATACCTTGTACCATAGGCATCATGACCTTCAAGAAGGCCTTGTGTGACTTAGGGTCAAGTGTAAACCTCATGCCCCTCTCTGTAATGGAGAAATTAGGGATCTTTGAGGTGCAAGCTGCAAAAATCTCACTAGAGATGGCAGATAACTCAAGAAAACAAGCCTATGGACTTGTAGAGGATGTTCTGGTAAAAGTTGAAGACCATTACATCCCTACTGACTTCATAGTCCTAGAGACAGGGAAGTGCATGGATGAATCCATCATCCTTGGCAGACCCTTCCTAGCCACAACAAGGGCTGTGATTGATGTTGATAGAGGAGAGTTGATCATTCAAGTGAATGAAGAATCCTTGGTGTTTAAGGCCCAAGGGTATCCCTCTGTCATCATGGAGAGGAAGCATGCAGAGCTTCTCTCAAAACAGAGCCAAACAGAGCCCCCACAGTCAAACTCTAAGTTTGGTGTTGGGAGGCCACAACCAAACTCTAAGTTTGGTGTTGAACCCCCACATTCAAACTCTAAGTTTGGTGTTGGGAGGTTCCAACACGGTTCTGAGTATTTCTGAGGCTCCATGAGAAGCCCTCTGTCAAGCTAATGACGTTAAAGAAGCGCTTGTTGGGAGGCAACCCAATGTTTTATACTTAATTATTTTCTTTTGTTATTTTATCTTTTTTGTAGGTTGATGATCATAAGTAGTCACAAAAACAATGAAAAAAGCAAAAACAGAATGAAAAAACAGGAAGAAAAACAGCACACCCTAGAGGAAGATGCTGCTGGCGTTCAAACGCCAGTAAGCCTAGCAGTTGGGCGTTTAACGCCCAGTCTGGCACCATTCTGGGCGTTTAACGCCAGAAAGGGGCACCAGACAGGCGTTAAACGCCAGAAAAGAGCAAGAACCTGGCGTTAAACGCCAGGAATGGGCACCAGCCCGGCGTTTAACGCCAGAAATGGCTCAAAACGTGAATTTTGATGCCATTTGGTGCAGGGATGACTTTTCCTTGACACCACAGGATCTGTGGACCCCACAGGATCCCCACCTACCCTACCACTCTCTCTCTTCTTCACCAATCACCTCAACACCTCTTCCCCAAAAACCCTTCACCTATCAAATCCCATCTTTCTCTTCACCACTCACATCCATCCTTCATAAATCCCCACCAACCTC
>NC_029775.3:82026514-82053580 GCF_000817695.3 Arachis duranensis | reverse complement strand
AATCGCTTTCACTGAGAGGATGGGAGGTAGCCACTGACAACGGTGAAACCCTTGCTTAAGCTTGCCATGGAAAGGAGTAAGAAGGATTGGATGAAGGCAGTAGGAAAGCAGAGAGACGGAAGGGAAGGCATCTTCATACGCTTATCTGAAGTTCCTACCAATGAATTACATAAGTATCTCTATCTTTACCTTTGTGTTATTTTCGTTCATCACCATATACAATTGAGTTTGCCTGACTAAGATTTACAAGATGACCATAGCTTGCTTCAATACTAACAATCTCCGTGGGATCGACCCTTACTCACGTAAGGTTTATTACTTGGACGACCCAGTGCACTTGCTGGTTAGTTGTGCGAAGTTGTGTAATGCCATGGTATTGAGCTACCAAGTTTTTTGGAGCCATTACCGGGGATTATGAGAGTTGTGAAAAAGTATTGTTCACAATTTCGCGCACCAAAGAACGATTGATAAACTACTATTTTATGGTTTATATTATTCTAAATTGAGTGATTTTTCATCCATTATTCTCACGCTTATTCATAGAAATCGCATGTTTTACGTTTTCCTTCCTGATTTTGTGCTATGATTGAAAACATGCTTCTTTGGCCTTATATTTGCTAATTCCCTCTTATTACCATTAGATGTTGTGATATGTACGTTAAGTGATTTCAGGGATTACATGGCAGGAATGGCTCAGAGAATGGAAAGGAAGCATGCAAAAGTGGAAGGAATACAAGAAACAGAAGGAATTGCCAAAGCTGTCAACCTCACCTCTTCATACTCAAACGGTCATAACTTGAGCTACAGAAGTCCAAATGAGGCGGTTCTAGTTGCGTTGGAAAGCTAACATACGTGGCTTCACAACGATATATAATTTGCTATAGCTGCCCCGAAGATAGGTGACGCTCACGCGTGAATCAAGTGAACGCGTGACCTGGAAAAAATGCAATCCGCACGAATGCATGGACGACGCTTCCGTATGACTTTGCAGCGGCCTGTACGAACTAGAAATCACTAGGAGCGATTTCTGGGCTGTTTTTGACCCAGCTTATGGCCCAGAAAATACAAATTAGAGGCTATCAAGTGGGGGAATGCATCCATTCGTCAAATAAGCTGATAATTCACAATTTTAGGTTTTAGATGTAGCTTTTAGAGAGAGAGGTTCTCTCCTCTCTCTTAGGATTTAGGATTAGGATTTCTCTTAGGATTTAGGATTTCATCTTCTTCATTCCAGATTCAATGTTCCTTTAATTTATTTTCTACGTTTATTTATTCTATTACTTTAATTGTTATTTATCTTTTCAATTTGGCTTACGAACCTTCTCATGTTAGATTTGAATATTTTATGCAATTTGAGGTATTTCAGATATATGATTTTTATTGAGCTTTCTATATTCTTGGCTTTGGTTGAGTAATTAGAGACTCTTGAGTTATCAAACTCTTTTGTTGATTGATAATTGGAAGTTGCTAATTGACTTGAATTCCACTAACTCTAGTCTTTCTTTGGGAATTGACTAGGACTTGAGGATTCATATTGATTTATCCACTTGACTTACCTCCATAGTTAGAGGTTGACTAAGTGGGAGCAACGAGCAATTCTTATCACAATTGATAAGGATAACTAGGATAGGACTTCTAATTTTCATACCTTACCGAGAGTTTTCTTAGCTATTGATTTATTAATTCCTGCAATTTATTTCTCTTGTCCAAACCTTTCAAAAACCCAAAAATACTATTTTTCATAACCAATAATAAACACACCTCCCTGCAATTCCTTGAGAAGACGACCCGAGGTTTAAATACTTCGGTTATTATTTTTATTGGGTTTGCTTTAGTGACAAACAAGTTTTTGTGCGAAAGGATTCTCTGTCGGTTTAGAAACTATACATACAACGAGAATTTATTTATAAAATTCTTTACTGGCAAGAAATCTGCTCGTCTAAATGGCGTCGTTGCCGGGGAATTGCAAACGTGTGCCTTATTATTGGTTATTGTAAATTTTTTCTTTTTCTTTTGCTTGTTTATTTGTTTTTATTTTTTTGTTTTTAATTTTTATTAGCTTCCATGAGTTCTCACCCCTATCACTTTGATTTTGGTTCCAATGCTTTTGTAAGGAATTGAAATTATAACAGGAACATGCATCAAGGTCAAAACAATCAGAGATGGAAGGAGCCACGAGGATCTGATCAACCCTTTCGGCAGCAACACCTTCCAAACTACCATGGACAACGACCATTCTACAATGCATGCCAAGACAATAGTTATGGTGGAACTCTTCGTGATAACCAACCTCCACCAAATTACTATTGTCAAGAGCCATTCCAGGGAGCGTACCAAGATGATGAATATGGTGGACCCCCTTGTAATTACCAGCAAGCCCCACCATATGCTTATGAATCACCTCCCCAATAAACCTTTGAACCACCATACACACAAGCCCCCTACTACCAAACACCCTCATCTGATCCTAACCCTTATCCACCATATCAATCACCCTATGAGCCATATGAAACATACATAGACCCACCCCAATCCCAACCTAGTTACTCCCAAGGACCACCACCTCCATATACACCAAATCCATATCCATCAATCCAAGAGCCTTATGGTCCTACTTATGATATCCAAGTAGAACAAGAGTCAAGGGATCGTCTCAAGGAAACAGTGGATCAATTTCAAGCAACCCTTCGTCAATTGGACCAAGCGGTAAGTCGAATGGCACCCGAAGCTCTCATGGCTAAAGAATCTCAATTTGAGAACAAGGAACTGAAGTGTGTGGTGCAACAAGTGGAAAAGATGGAGAGTGATAAACCACCACATTCTTATCATGAGGAACCACCCTCTTATCATGAACCCTTCCTCCCAAGTAATGAACCCTCATATCCACCCCAATCTCCAATGGATGACATCCTTCGCGGTCTTCTTCAAGGGCAAGCGAAGATGAAAATGGATGCACTAGAATTCGTGACTGCCTTAATCGAGGTAGTAAATCAATTAGCTTCCCGATGTTTGGACACTCAAGGAACCCCAATGGCTTCATGTGGAAAATCTACTGAAGAACGTAGCATGAAGGAGAAGCTAGAAACTCCGGTGGACAATGAGCAGCATGACTTTGTATTGGAACAATTGGAGGAAGCCGTAATCGTTAAAGAGGAAGAAGTGGTCGAAGACTTAGGAGATGCGGAACCTCCATGGGAAAGCTCAATCATAGAACCCCCTTCTAAGGAGTTTGAATTTGTTGTTGAGCAGGGTATACAACCTCCAAGGCATATCATGGTTGAAGACTTTGAAGGGAACGATCAAGAGATGGATTTAATCATTAATGAATTCTTATCTACATTTAAATCCTCTCCCATTGGACTTGACATGGAGATTAAAGAAGAAGAAGCACAACATCCCATGCCCTTGGTGAACAATGAAGAAGAAATTGAATCAGAAGAAAGCTACTAAGAGGAAGAGGTTAAAATTGAAGAAGCTTGCAAAGAGGTGGAAGTTGTCAGAGAAGAGCACAAGGGAGTGGAGCTTGCAAATTCATTAGAAATACCTCTCCCAAGGCCATTACCATCCAACACAACGTTCAAGTGGGTAAAATTCCTATCCTTATCCTTTACTTTCCCACTTGAATATGGGCTACTGAAGACGGATGGTCAACTTAGAGCTCTTTATGGCATTAAGAGTAAGAGGAAGATAGTTAGTGGTTGGAGTTGTCAAGCAAGGTTTAACATGGTTGTGTTCTCAAAGTTTAAACGCAAAGGTTGGTGTAGAGCTCAATTGAATGGATCTAGCATGTTGTTTGGCTACTTCAGTGAGAATTCAGACTGCTTGCCACCCGGATGGAACAATATTGCTCAACAAGAAGACGGGTGCAAAAGCAAGATTTGGGACCCCAAAATTCAGTCTAGCAATCAACACTCTTGGGGCCTTGTCACTTGCTTTAACTTGCTTGAAGGCTTTCTACGCCTAGTTTGGGATCCCGGAGGCTACTGAAATTCCAAACATTGGTGGAGATTTTTGGATGAATTCAAGCACAAGCCACCATAACAGGGAGCTCACCAAATGTCCAACTTAAAGACTTTAACTAAAAGTGCTAGGGGGAGACAACCCACCATTGATGGCCACCAGAAAAGGAAAGGAAAAGAACTTCTATATGGGGCGACAGACAAGTCCACCTGCACAATCTTTGGAGAAAAGCGTCAATTGGAGCCACCCATCCACTTGCACATCTTAGCATGCACCGAAGACGGTGCAATCTTTAAGTGTGGGGAGGTCGATACCGACTTCCAGGGTTAGTTACTTCATATTTTAACACCAATGCTTAATTTTCTTTGTTAAATTAGTTGTTACATTTGCATGTTTGTTTGATTTTGGGTATATTTTACCACTTGGTAAAAGTAATATTTTCCTTTTCAAAAAAAAATATTTTATAGCATTTCACTAATTTGAATTAAAATTTTTGAGGAACTTGTTTGAAGAAATATTATTTTGGAACATGGTTTAGAGCTCAAACACACAAAACCTGTGAGAATTTTGAGTTTATTTGATTGGTTGCATTTCCTCAACCAATATTTTATTTTTGGTGTGTGTTGTTTGGTGCAGAAAATTGTAAATCACACTTTTCACAACTCGTACCACTAACCAGCAAGTGCAATGGGTGGTCCAAGTAATACCTTACGTGAGTAAGGGTCGAATCCCACAGAGATTGTTGGCTTGAAGCAAGCTATGGTTATCTTGTAACTCTTAACCAGGATAATAATAAATCTCAGTTTTGATTGGTAGTAAATAAAAAGCATGGATTAAATAATACTTGTTATGCAGTAATGGAGAATATGTTGGAGTTTTGGAGATGCTTTGTCTTCTGAATCTTTGCTTTCCCCCTATCTTCTTCTTCACGCACGCAAGGTTCCTCCTATGGCAAGCTGTGTGTTGGTAGATCACTGTTGTCAATGGCTACCATCCGTCCTCTCAGTGAAAGTGGTCCAGGTGTGCTGTCACCGCACGGTTAATCATCTGTCGGTTCTCACTCATGCTGGAATAGGATCCATTGATCCATTTGCGTCTGTCACTACGCCCAACCTTTGTGAGTTTGAAGCTCGTCACAGTCATTCAATCTCTGAATCCTACTCGGAATACCACAGATAAGGTTTAGACTTTCTAGATTCTCACGAATGCTGCCAATGGATTCTAGCTTATACCACAAAGACTCTGATTAAGGAATCCACGAGATACTCATTCAATCAAAGGTAGAACGGAGGTGGTTGTCAGGCACGCGTTCATAAATTGAGAATAGTGATGAGTGTCACGGATCATCACATTCATCATATTGAAGTGCGAATGAACATCTTAGATAGAAACAAGCGTGTTTGAATAGAAAACAGAAATAATTGCATTAATTCATCGAGACGCTGCAGAGCTCCTCACCCCAACAATCGAGTTTAGAGACTCATGCCGTCAAAAAGTACAAAGTTCAGATCTAAAATGTCACGAGGTACAAAATAAATCTCTAAAAGTTGTTTAAATACTAAACTAGTAACCTAGGTTTACAAAAAATGAGTAAACTGAGATAGATAGTGCAGAAATCCACTTCTGGAGCCCACTTGGTGTGTGCTAGGGCTGAGACTTAAGCTTTTTACATGCCTGGGCTGTTTCTGGAGTTAAATGCCAGGCTGTAACCTGTTTTGGGCGTTTAACGCAAACTTGTAACCTGTTTCTAGCGTTTAACGCCAGAATGGAACATGGAACTGGCGTTAAACGCCAGTTTACCTCATTTATCTTCGAGCAAAGTATGAACTATTATATATTGCTGGAAAGCCCTGGTTGTCTATATTCCAACGCAATTGAGAGCGCACCAATTGGACTTCTTTAGCTCCAGAAAATCTATTTCAAGTGTAGGGAGGTCAGAATCCAATAGCATCAGCAGTCCTTTTTCAGCCTGAATCAGATTTTTGCTCAGATCCCTCAATTTCAGCCGGAAAAAACCTGAAATCATAGAAAAACACACAAACTCATAGTAAAGTCCAAAAATATGAATCTTTCATGAAAACTAATAAAAACATACCAAAAAGTAGCTTGAACCTACTAAAAACTACCTAAAAACAATGCCAAAAAGCGTATAAATTATCAGCTCATCACAACACCAAACTTAAATTGTTGCTTGTCCCCAAGCAACTGAGAATCAAATAGGATAAAAAGAAGAGAATATACTATAAATTCCAAAATATCAATGAAACTTAGTTATAATTAGATGAGCGGGACTAGTAGCTTTTTGCTTCTGAATAGTTTTGGCATCTCACTTTATCCTTTGAAGTTTAGAATGATTGGCATCTCCAGGAACTTAGAATTCAGATAGTGTTATTGATTCTCCTAGATTAGTATGCTGATTCTTGAACACAGCTACTTTATGAGTCTTAGCCGTGGCCCTAAGCACTTTGTTTTCCAGTATTACCACCGGATACATAAATGCCACAGACACATAACTGGGTGAACCTTTTCAGATTGTGACTTAGCTTTGCTAAAGTCCCTAATTAGAGGTGTTCAGAGTTCTTAAGTACACTCTTTTGCTTTGGATCACGACTTTAACTACTCAGTCTCAAGCTTTTCACTTGGACCTGCATGCCACAAGCACATGGTTAGGGACAGCTTAATTTAGCCGCTTAGGCATGGATTTATTTCCTTGGGCCCACCTATCCATTGATGCTCAAAGCCTTGGATCCTTTTTACCATTGCCTTTTGGTTTTAAGGGCTATTGGCTTTTTCTGCTTGCTTTTTTTTCTTTTTCTTTTATTTTTTCTTTTGTTTTTTTCGCAAGCTTTTTATTCACTGCTTTTTCTTGCTTCAAGAATCAATTTTATGATTTTTCAGATTATTAATAACATTTCTCTTGTTCATCATTCTTTTAAGAGCCAACAATTTTAACATTCATAAAATTCAATATAAAAAATATGCACTGTTCAAGCATTCATTCAGACAACAAAAAGTATTGCCACCACATCAATATAATTAAACTAATTTCAAGGATGAATTCAAAACTCATGTACTTCTTGTTCTTTTGTATTAGAAACATTTTTCATTTAAGAGAGGTGAAGGATTCATTGAATTATTCATAGCCTTAAGACATAGTTACTAAATACTAATGATCATGTAGTAAAGACTCAAAACATAGACAAACACATAGCATAAAACCGAAAAACAGAGAGATAAGAACAAGGAAGTTAAGGAATGAATCCACCTTAGTAAGGGTGGCGCCTTTTTCTTGAAGGACCAATAGTGTTCTTGAGGTCCTCTATGTTTTTTTTAGCTCCTCTATGTCTCTTCCTTGCATCTGTTGCTTGATCCCTAGTGATTTTGGTGCTCCTATCCTTAGTTGCTCCCAATAATTGTGTGGAGGAAAATGTTTCCCTTGAGGTATCTCCGGGATTTCTTGATGAGGGAATTCCTCATGCTCTTGTTGAAGTCCATGAGTGGGCTCTCTTGATGTGCAGTCAAATGCTCTACTACTGAGCTATGGACCCTTGAGATGAATTTCTCCATCTCCCATGACTCGGAGGTGGAAGATTTTGTCTTCCCTTTCCTCTTTCTAGAGGTTTCTCTGGCCTTAGGTGCCATAAATGGTTATGTAAAAACAAAAATCTATGCTTTTATCACACCAAACATAGAATGTTGCTCGCCCTCGAGCAAAAGAAGAAAGAATAGAAGAAGAAGAAGAAGATATGGAGAAGAGGGAGTAGTGTTGTGTGAGAATGAAGAAGAGAGGGGTGGAGTAGGTGGGGATCCTGTGGAGTCCACAGATCCTGAAGTGATCCTATGGGATCCACAGATATTGAGGTGTCAAGGATTTATCATCCTTGCATCTTTTAGGCATGTAAAATGCCCTATGTATGCAATCCTGGCGTTTAACGCCAGACTGCAGCTTGTTTCTAGCGTTAAACGCCCAAATATAGCCTATTTCTGGCGTTTAACACCAGCCTGATGCTTGTTGCTAGTGTTAAACGCCAGCTTGGTGCTTGTTTCTGGCATTAAACGACAGACAGATGCACATTTCTGGGGTTTAAACGCCAGACAGCTCTTCCTCCAGGGTGTGCTTTTTCTTCTGCAGTTTTTGATTCTGGTTTTAATTTTTGCAATATTTTTGTGACTCCACATGATCATAAACCTAATAAAAACATGAGAGAATAATAGAAATATAGATAAATAAAGATTGGGTTGCCTCCCAATAAGCGCTTCTTTAATGTCTTTAGCTAGACTATTACTGAGCTTTAATCCAGTCTCACTCTTGAGCTTTCTTGCTCAACATTGCCTTTAAGATAATGCTTGACTCTTTGCCCATTAACAATGAACTTTTTGTCAGAGTCACCATCATAAAGCTCTGCAAACCATGGTGCTTCTTGAATGGCAAAAAGTTGCTCATCCGGAAAGGTTTCAGAGATCTCAGTAAGAGGGAGGGACATTCCTTCTACTGGTTCTATTCAGGACAGGTGATCTGCTACTTGGTTCTCTGTCCCTTTTCTGTCTTTTATTTCTATATCAAACTCTTGTAGAAGCAACACCCATCTTATGAGCCTGGGTTTTGAATCCTGCTTTGTGAGTAGATATTTAAGAGCAGCATGGTCAGTGTACACAATCACTTTTGATCCTACTAAATAAGATCTGAACTTGTCAATGGCATAAACCACTGCAAGTAACTCTTTTTCTGTGGTTGTGTAGTTCTTCTGTGCGTCATTTAAAACACGACTGGCATAATAAATAACGTGCAGAAGCTTGTCATGACTTTGTCCCAACACTGCACCAATGGCATGGTCACTGGCATCACACATTAGTTCAAATGGTAATGTCCAGTCTGGTGCAGAGATGACTGGTGCTATGAGTAGCTTAGCTTTCAGAGTCTCAAACGCCTGCAGACACTCCTTATCAAAGATAAATGGCGTGTCAGCAGCTAGCAAATTACTCAAAGGTTTGACGATTTTTGAAAAATCTTTTATAAACTCCTATAGAATCCTGCATGCCCCAGAAAGCTTCTGATTGCCTTAACATTGGCAGATGGTGGTAATTTTTCAATTACCTCTACCTTAGCTTGATCCACCTCTATTCCCTTGTTTGAAATTTTGTACCCAAGGACAATTCCTTCAGTCACCATAAAGTGACATTTCTCCCAGTTTAAAACCAGGTTAGTCTCTTGGCACCTCTTTAGAACAAGTGCTAGATGGTCAAGACAGGAGCTGAATGAGTCTCCAAAAATTGAAAAGTCATCCATGAAGACTTCCAGAAATTTTTCCACCATATCAGAGAAAATAGATAGCATGCACCTTTGAAAGGTTGCAGGTGCATTGCACAGACCAAATGGCATCCTTCTGTATGCAAATACTCCAGATGGACATGTGAATGTTATTTTCTCTTGATCTTGGGGATCTACTGCAATTTGATTATAACCTGAATATCCATCCAGAAAGTAGTAATAATCATGACCTGCTAGTCTTTCTAGCATCTGGTCTATGAATGGTAAAGGAAAATGATCCTTTCTGGTAGCTGTATTGAGCCTTCTATAATCAATACACATATGCCACCCTGTAACTGTTCTTGTAGGAAACAGTAATAATCTGTAGACATCCCGATCTACTTTCTTATCATGTACTGTGTCAGTAATTTGTAAAAACTATGGCAGAAACTCTGTAGGTTCTTCTTGTGGAAGACCGTAATACTGGCAACTTTGTTGTACCATGATAATGAGCTGGGGATTCAACTCAAAACTATTGACTCCGATGGAGGGCATACAGATACTACTCCCATATGACGCAATAGTGGGGTTAGCATATGACCCCAGAGTCCTTATTAACAGCATTTAACCAACCGGGCAACCAGATGCTTCGACCCGCATTGAATGCCGGGCCGCTCGTTGAAGATAAAAGTACATCGAACCCATTACCATGGACTGTTCATTTCCACTTAGGTCCATGATAGAGAAAGGGAGATGACGTGGATTTATTTTATTTATTTTATTATATAAGAAAAATAATTTTCAAAATAATAAAATGAAATAAAATAGAAACTAAGAAAAATAAAAAAAGAATTTGAAAATATTTTATGAAGATTTTCGAAAAAGTGAGGAGAGAGAAAGTGGTTAGGATATTTTTGAAAAAGATGTGATTTTTTTAAAAATCTTAAAAGGATAAGATTTTGAAAAATTTTTGAAATTGAAATCTGAATTTTTATGAAAAATTTCGAAATATTTGCTTAAAAATAGTTAGAAAAGATATTTTTTATTTTTGAATATTATTATGAAAGAGAGAAACACACAAAAGACTCAAGACTTAAAATTTTAAAATCCAATGCTCCTTATTTTCGAAAATTTTGGAGGAAAAACAACAAGGCACACCAAACTTAAAAATTTTAAGATCAAAACACGAAGAAGACTGAAGAACACCTTGAAGACTCACAAGAACAACAAGAACAAAAGAAAGAACACCAAACTTAAAATTTTTGTAAAACCAAAATAAATTTTCGAAAATTAAAAAAAAAATCAACAAGAGAATACCAAACTTAAAGTTTGGCACAAGATTTATTCAAAGAAAAATTATTTTTGAAAAACTTTTAAAAGGAAGATACCCAATTGCCAAGAAAATAAGCCAACGCTCTAGCCAACTGAGCTATAAATTTAACGTGTTTTAAAAAGGTATTTAATAAACAAATTTTTTTTTGAAAACTAAAAATTTGAAAATGCACAAGAAAAACAAGAAAAGAAACAAAATAAGACAAACCAAAGATCAAACAAGAAAAATTGACAAGAACAATTTGAAGATCAAGAAAAAACAAAGAACATGCAATTCGAAAATTGAAAGATAAAGAAAAGCATGCAATTGATACCAAACTTAAAACATGCAACTAGACTCAATGAAAAACTAACAATTAATAAAGAAAAATAATATTTTTGAAGAAAAAATTTTTAAAAGGAATAATAAAAGATGCAATTCTAGTGACTCTAAACTAAAAAGACAAATTTTTCCTAATCTAAGTAACAAGATAAATCGTCAGTTGTTCAAACTCGAACAATCCACAGCAACAACGCCAAAAACTTGGTGCACGAAAATTACACTCACACTATGTAATTCCGCACAACTAACTAGCAAGTGCACTGGGTCGTCCAAGTAATACCTTACGTGAGTAAGGGTCGAATCCCACGAAGATTGTTGGCTTGAAGCAAGCTATGGTTATCTTATTATTCTTAGTCAGGATACCAATAGGGTTCTTTAGTTTCAATTGTAAAAAGTTAAAGAGTATAAAATAAGTAATTGTTACGCAGTAATGGAGAATGTGTTAGAGTTTTGGAGATGCTTTGTCTTCTTCTTCACGCACGCAAGGTTCCTCCTATGGCAAGCTGTGTGTTGGTGGATCACCGTTGTTAATGGCTACCATCCGTCCTCTTAATGAAAATGGTCCAAATGAGCTGTCACTGCACGACTAATCATCTGTCAATTCTCGATCATGTCAGAATAGGATCCATTGATCCTTTTGTGTCTGTCACTACGCCCAACACTCGCGAGTTTGAAGCTCGTCACAGTCATCCAATCCCTAAATCCTACTCGGAATACCACAGACAAGGATTAAACTTTCCGGATTCTCAAGGATGCTGCCAATGGATTCTAGCTTATACCACGAAGATTATGATTAAGGAATCCAAGAAATATTCATTCAATCGAAGGTAGAACGGAGGTGGTTGTTAGGCACGCGTTCATAAATTAAGAATGGTGATGAGTTTCACGGATCATCACCTTCATCATGGTTAAGTACGAATGAACATCTTAAAGAGAAGCAAGCGTGTTTGAATAGAAAACAGAAATAATTGCATTAATTCATCAAGGCGCTGTAGAGCTCCTCACCCCCAACAATGGAGTTTAGAGACTCATGCCGTCAAAAAGTACAAAGTTTAGATCTAAAAATGTCATGCGATCCAAAATAAGTCTCTAAAAGTTGTTTAAATACTAAACTAGTAACCTAGGTTTACAGAAAATGAGTAAACTAAGATGGATAGTGCAGAAATCCACTTCTGGGGCCCACTTGGTGTGTGCTGGGGCTGAGACTTAAGCTTCTCACGTGCCTGGGCTGTTTCTGGAGTTAAACGTCAGGTTGTAACCTGTTTTTGGCGTTTAACTCCAACTTGCAACCTGTTTCTGGCATTCAACGCCAGTTTACGTCATTTATCTTCGCACAAAGTATGGACTATTATATATTGTTGGAAAGCCCTGGATGTCTACTTTCCATCCCAATTTAGAGTGTGCCAATTGGACTCCTGTAGTACCAAAAAAATCCAATCCGAGTGCAGGGAGGTCAGAATCCAATAGCATCAACAGTGCTTTTTCAGCCTGAATCATATTTTTGCTCAGCTACCTCAATTTCAGCCAGAAAATACCTGAAATCACCGAAAAACACACAAACTCATAGTGAAGTCTAGAAATATGAATTTTGCCTAAAAACTAATAAAAACATACTAAAAAGTAGCTAGAACCTACTAAAAACTACCTAAAAACAATGCCAAAAAGCGTATAAATTATCCGCTCATCAATCATGTAGTAAAGACACAAAACATAGACAAACATGAAGTATGAAAATTGAAAAAAAAAACAGAAAAATAAGAATAAGGAAGTTAAGGAATGAGTCCACCTTAGTGATGGCGGCTTGTTCTTCCTCTTGAAGATCTAATGGTGCTCCTCTATGTCTCTTCCTTGCATTTGTTGCTCTTCCCTCAAGGCTCTTTAATCTACAACAAATGCTCTACCACTCAACTATGGACCCTTGAGATGAACCTCTCCATCTCTCATGACTCAGATGTGGAAGCAACTGCCTTCCCTTTCCTCTTTCTAGAGGTTTCTCCTGCCTTAGGTGCCATAATGGTTATGGAAAAACAAAAAGCAACGCTATTTCCACACCAAATTTAAAAGGTTTGCTCGTCCTCGAGCAAACGAAGAAAGAAGGGAGTAGAAGGAGAAGTTGAGGAGATGGAGGTGTGTGAATGGGTGGGTTTGGAAGGGAAATGGTTTGAATTTGAATGGTGAGGTAGGTGGGGATCCTGTTGGGTCCACAGATCCTGAAGTGTCAAGGATTTCTCATCCCTGCACCATTTAGGCGTGTAGAATGCCCTCTTAGTTCAATCTTGGCATTTAATGTCAGACTGCTGCTTGTTTCTGGTGTTAAACGCCGGCTTGTAGCCTGTTTCTGGCGTTTAACTCCAGCTTGATGCTCCTTTCTGGAGTTAAATGCAAGTCTAATGCTTTTTACTGGCGTTTAAATGCCAGTAAGATTATCCTCCAGGGTGTGCTATTTTTAATGCTACTTTTGATTTTGCTTTAATTTTTACAGTTGTTTTTGTGACTTCACATGATCATCAACCTAAAGAAAACACAAAATAACAATGGAATTTTTAACATAGATAAATAAAATTGGGTTGCCTCCCAATAAGCACTTCTTTACTGTCTTTAACTGAACTATTACTGAGCTTTTAATCTAGTCTGCAATGTCTGCAAACCACGGAGCTTCCTGAATAGCAAACAATTGCTCATCTGGAAAGGTTTCAGAGATCTCAGTAGGAGGGAGGGACGCTCCTACTACTGGTTCTATCCGGGACAGGTGATCAGCTACTTTATTTTTTGTCCCTTTTCTGTCTCTTATTTCTATATCAAACTCTTGCAGAAGCAACACCCATCTTATGAGCCTGGGTTTTGAATCATGCTTTGTGAGTAGATATTTAAGAGCAGCATGGTCAGTGTACATAATCACTTTTGATCCTACTAAATAAGATCTGAATTTGTCAATGGCATAAACCACTGCAAGCAATTCCTTCTCTGTGGTTGTGTAGTTCTTCTGTGCTTCATTTAGAATACAGCTGCCATAATAAATGACGTGCAGAATCTTATCATGCCTTTGTCCCAATACTGCACCAATGGCATGGTCACTGGCATCACATATTAGTTCGAATGGTAATGCCCAGTTTGGTGCAGAAATGGTTAGTGCTGTGACCAACTTAGCTTTCAGAGTCTCAAAGACATTCAAACACTCTTTGTCAAAGACAAATGGTGTATCAGCAGCCAGCAGATTGCTCAGAGGTTTTGCGATTTTCAAAAAATCCTTAATAAACCTCCTATAGAATCTTGCATGCACCAGAAAGCTTCTGATTGCCTTAACATTGGCAGATGGGGGTAATTTTTCAATTACCTCTACCTTAGCTTGATCCACCTCTATTCATTTGTTCAAAATTTTGTACCCAAGGACAATTCCTTCAGTCACTATAAAGTGACATTTCTCCCAGTTTAAAACCAGGTTAGTCTCTTGGCACCTCTTTAGAACAAGTGCTAGATGGTTAAGACATGAGCTGAATGAGTCTCCAAATACTGAAAAGTCATCCATGAAGACTTCTAGAAATTTTCCCACCATATCAGAGAAAATAGAGAGCATGCACCTTTGAAAGGTTGCAGGTGCATTGCACAGACCAAATGGCATCCTTCTGTATGAAAATACTCCAGATGGACATGTGAATGCTGTTTTTTCTTGATCTTGGGGATCTAATGCAATTTGGTTATAACCTGAATATCCATCCAGAAAGCAGTAGTAATCATGATCTGCTAGTCTTTCTAGCATCTGGTCTATGAATGGTAAAGGAAAATGATCCTTTCTGGTAGCTATATTGAGCCTTCGGTAATCAATACACATACGCCACCCTGTAACTATTCTTGTAGGAACCAGTTCATTCTTTTCATTATAAACCACTGTCATGCCACCCTTCTTAGGGACAACTTGGACAGGGCTTACCCATGGGCTATCAGAAATAGGATAAATAATCTCAGCCTCTAGTAATTTAGTGACCTCCTTCTGCACCACCTCCTTTATGGTTGGATTCAGCCGCCTTTGTGGTTGAACCACTGGCTTAGTGTCATCCTCCAATAGGATCTTGTGCATGCATCTGGCTGGGCTAATGCCCTTAAGATCACTGATGGACCACCCAAGAGCTGTCTTGTGTGTCCTCAGCACTTGAATTAGTGCTTCCTCTTCCTGTGGCTCTAAGGTAGAGCTTATGGTTATAGGAAAAGCGTCACCTTCTCCTAGAAATGCTTATTTAAGGGATGGTGGTAATGGTTTGAGCTCGGGTTTAGGAGGTTTATCCACTTCCTGGGGGATTTTCAGAGGTTCTATCATTCTCTCTGGTTCCTCCAGATAAGGCTGAACATCTTTAAAGATATCCTCTAGCTTTGATTCGAGACTCTCATTCACATTGACCTCTTCCACCAGAGAGTCAATAATATCAATGCTCATGCAGTCGTTTGGGGTGTCTGGATGCTGCATAGCTTTGACAAAATTCAACTTAAACTCGTCCTCATTAACTCTCAGGGTTAATTCCCCTTTTTGGACATCAATAAGGGCTCGTCCAGTTGCAGGGAAAGGTCTTCCTGGAATGAGAGTTGCACTCTTGTGCTCCTCCATTTCCAACACCACAAAGTCAGTGGGAAAGGAAAATGGCCCAACCTTGACAATCATGTCTTCAATCACGCCTGATGGGTATTTAATGGAGCCATCAGCAAGTTGGAGACATATCCGGGTTGGTTTGACTTCTTTAGTCAAACCAAGCTTTTTGATAGTGGATGCATGTATTAGGTTGATACTTGCTCCAAGATCACATAGAGCTTTCTTGGTACAAGTACCCTCTAATATGCATGGTATCATGAAGCTTCCAGAATCTTTAAGCTTCTCTGGTAAGCTTTTCAGAATGACTGCACTGCATTCTTCAGTGAGGTAAACTTTTCAGTTTCTATGCAATCTTTCTTATGACTTAAGATCTCTTTCATGAACTTGGCATAAGAGGGTATTTGCTCAAGTGCCTCTGCAAATGGAATCTTTAGTTCAAGAGTCCTGAGATAGACTGCAAAGCGGGCAAATTGCTTATCCTATTCCGCTTGGCAGAGTTTCTGAGGATAAGGCATCTTGGCTTTGTATTCCTCAACCTTAGTTGCTGCAGGTTTATTTCCTACAGAGGTGGTTGGAGAAGCCTTTTTAGAGGGGTTGCTATTAGCACTTGTATGTGTCTGATCCCTCACTGGCGTTTGAATGCCAGGGTTGGAAGCTGGTTTGGTGTTGGATGCCAACTCCTTACCTGTTTCTAGCGTTTGAACGCCAGAACTGAGCTTCCATTGGGCATTTAACGCCAACTCCTTGCCTGTTTGTGGCGTTTGAACGCCAGAACTTAGCATGGGTTGGGCGTTTAACGCCTGCTCTTCACCCTTTTCAGGCATTTAAGTGCTAGAATTATTCCTCTCTGGGCTCTTATTGTCCTCAGAGGGATTTTGGGTAGCAGTTTGTTCATTTCTTGGCTTCCTGCTGCTTTGAAGTGAGGTATTTAATGTTTTTCCACTTCTTAATTGAACTGTTTGGCACTCTTCTGTTATTTGTTTTGATAACTGCTGTTTTATTTGCTTCAACTGTACTTCCATATTCATATTAGCCATTCTTGTGTCTTTTAGTATCTCCTTGAATTCGGCTAGCTATTTTGTTAGAAAATCTAATTGCTAATTGAATTCAGTAACTTGTTCTGCAGGACTGAGTTCAGCAGTTACTGTTTTAGCCTCTTCTTTCATGGAAGACTCACTACTTAGGTACAGATGCTGATTTCTGGCAACTGTATCAATGAGCTCTTAAGCTTCTTCAATTGTCTTTCTCATGTGTATAGATCCCCCAGCTGAGTGGTCCAAAGACATATGAGCTTTCTCTGTAAGCCCATAATAGATGTCTAACTGTACCCACTCTGAAAACATTTTAGAGGGGCATTTTCTTAGCATCTCTCTGTATCTCTCCAAAGCATCATAAAGAGATTCATTGTCTCCTTGTTTAAAGCCTTGGATGTTCAGCCTTAGCTGTGTCATCTGTTTTCGGGGGAAATATTGATTCAGGAATTTTTCTGACAGCTGTTTCCATATCCTTATGATAGCCTTAGGTTGGTTATTTAACCACCTCTTAGCTTGGTCTTTTACAGCAAATGGAAACAGTAATAATCTGTAGATATCCTGATCTACTTCCTTATCATGTACTATCTCAGCAATTTGTAAAAACTATGCCAGACACTCTGTAGGTTCTTCCTGTGGAAGACCGAAATACTGGCAACTTTGCTGCACCATGATAATGAGCTGAGGATTCAACTCAAAACTACTGACTCTGATGGAGGGTATACAGATACTACTCCCATATGAAGCAGTAGTGGGGTTAGCATATGACCCCAGAGTCCTTCTGGACTGTTCATTTCCACTTAGGTCCATGATGGAGAAAGGGAGATGTTGTGAATTGGAGATTCAAATAGTATGAAAATATTTTTTTTAGAAAATGGAAATTAAAAAAATAAAATAAAATAAAATGAAAAATGGGTGAGGAATTTCGAAAAATGAAGAGAGAGAAAAAGTGGTTAGAAAGTTTTGAAAAAGATATGATTTTTTAAAAAAATTTAAAAAGGATATGATTTGAAAAAGATATGAATTTTTTTTAAAAAAAAAAACTTGACAACTAAGATATGATAAGATAAAATTTTGAAATTGAAATCTGAATTTTTATGAAAAATTTCGAAATATCTGCTTAAAAATAGTTAGAAAATATATTTTTTGATTTTTGAATTTTATGATGAAAGAGAAAAACACACAAAAGACACAAGACTTAAAATTTTTTAGATCTAATGCTCCTTGTTTTTGAAAATTTTGGAGGAAAAATACCAAGGCACACCAAACTTAAAAATTTTAAGATCAAAACACAAAGAAGACTCAAGAACACCTTAAAGACTCACAAGAACAACAAGAACAAAAGAAAGAACACCAAACTTAAAATTTTTAGAAAACCAAATAAAATTTTCGAAAATTAAAGAAAAATTAACAAGAGAACACCAAACTTAAAGTTTGGCACAAGATTTAATCAAAGAAAAATTATTTTTGAAAACGTTTTAAAAAAGGAAGATACCCAATTACCAAGAACACAAGCCCAACACTCTAACCAACTGAGCTATAAATTTAACGTGTTTTAAAAAGGTATTTTTAAAGGGAAACAAAAACATGCAATTGACACCAAACTTAAGATATGAAACTAAACTCAAACAAAAGACTCCAAGAAAAATTAAAAACTAATAAAGAAAAATAATATTTTTGAAAGATTTTTTTAAAAAAAGGAATAATAAAAGATGCAATCCTAGTGACTCTAAACCAAAAAGACAAATTTTTTCCTAATCTAAGTAAAAAGATAAACCGTCAGTTGTTCAAACTCGAACAATCCCCGGCAACGGCGCCAAAAACTTGGTGCACGAAATTGTAAATCACACTTTTCACAACTCGTACCACTAACCAGCAAGTGCACTAGGTCATCCAAGTAATACCTTACGTGAGTAAGGGTCGAATCCCACAGAGATTGTTGGCTTAAAGCAAGCTATGGTTATCTTGTAACTCTTAGTCAGGATAATAATAAATCTCAGTTTTGATTGGTAGTAAATAAAAAGCATGGATTAAATAATACTTGTTATGCAGTAATGGAGAATATCTTGGAGTTTTGGAGATGCTTTGTCTTTTGAATCTCTACTTTCCCCCTGTCTTCTTCTTCACGCACGCAAGGTTCCTCCTATGGCAAGCTGTGTGTTGGTGGATCACCGTTGTCAATGGCTACCATCCGTCCTCTCAGTGAAAATAGTCCAGGTGCATTGTCACCGCACGGCTAATCATCTGTCGTTTCTCACTCATGTTGGAATAGGATCCATTGATCCTTTTGCGTCTGTCACTACACCCAACCTTTGTGAGTTTGAAGCTCGTAACAGTCATTCAATCCCTGAATCCTACTCGGAATACCACAGACAAGGTTTAGACTTTTTGGATTCTCACGAATGCTGCCAATGGATTCTAGCTTATACCACGAAGACTCTGACTAAGGAATCCAAGAGATACTCTTTCAATCGAAGGTAGAATGGAGGTGGTTCTCAGGCATGCGTTCATAAATTGATAATAGTGATGAGTGTCACAGATCATCACATTCATCGTATTAAAGTGCAAATGAACATCTTAGATAGAAACAAGCGTGTTTGAAAAGAAAACAGAAATAATTGCATTAATTCATCGAGACACTGCAGAGCTCCTCACCCCTAACAATGGAGTTTAGAGACTCATGCCATCAAAAAGTACAAAGTTCAGATCTAAAATGTCATGAGGAACAAAATAAATCTCTAAAAGTTGTTTAAATACTAAACTAGTAACCTAGGTTTACAGAAAATGAGTAAACTGAGATAGATAGTGCAGAAATCCACTTCTGGGGCCCACTTGGTGTGTGCTGGGGCTGAACCTTAAGCTTTTCATGTGCCTGGGTTGTTTCTGGAGTTAAATTCCAGGTTGTAACCTATTTTGGGCATTTAACTCCAACTTGTAACCTGTTTCTGGCGTTTAACGCCAGAATGGAACATGGAACTGGCGTTAAACGCCAGTTTACGTCGTTTATCTTCGCGCAAAGTATAAACTCTTATATATTGCTGGAAAGCCCTGGATGTCTACATTCCAACGCAATTGAGAGCGCACAAATTGGACTCTTATAGCTCCAGAAAATTCATTTCGAGTACAGGGAGCTCAGAATCCAACAGCATCAGCAGTCCTTTTTCAGCTTGAATCAGATTTTTGCTCAGATCCCTCAATTTCAGCCAGAAAATACCTGAAATTACAGAAAAACACACAAACTCATAGTAAAGTCCAGAAATATGAATTTTTCATGAAAACTAATGAAAACATACTAAAAAATAGCTAGAACCTACTAAAAACTACCTAAAAACAATGCCAAAAAGCGTATAAATTATCCGCTCATCATTGTTCTCTCTAAAACTGTGATCTTTGTCTTGCTTGATCTATATTTTCATTTTTTAATGTATGCATATACTTATATGATTGAGGCATTGTTTCACTCAACTTACATACCCATATGGCCTTAACCTTTTCATTATTCTTTGCAAACCAAAGTTGAGCCTATTTCACCCCTTTGTTCTTTACTTTAGCTCATCACTAACTCTAAGCGAAAAACAATAATGTCCTTAATTTGATTCCTTGATTAGCTTAGACTAGTGAAAGTGCTCATGAATTAAGTGTGGGAAAAGTGGATTTGAAAACGTTTGGTTTGGGAATTGAGTATGTTAGACTTTTTGTGAAAATGTGAAAAATGTTGAGAACATATTTATGCATTCAATACCTTAATTGTATGCATTGAGAAAAACAAAAGAAAAGAAAAATAAAAAGAAAAATAAAAAAAGAGAGAAAAAGAAAAGAAAAAGAGCAAATAATAAAAGTGGAAAAAATGCCCCAAGTTAAGTAATAATATCAATGCATATGAGTTGTACTTAAATTTGGGATGCATGAATATGTGGTAAACATCGTTAATAGGCAGTTAAATTTTGCATTGTAATTACATGGATTGTCCTAAGTTAGGTGGGAAGTTTAGGTTAACTAAGGATTCAGATTTTAGTCCACTTGACCAAATACAATCCTACCTTGACCTTGACCCTATTACAACCCTTAAAAGACCTCTTGATTTGTGTATTGGTGCATTAAATTTTTGTTGATTGTTAGATAAAAAGCAAGCCTTAGAAAGCAAGGTTAGTAGAGAATTGAGAGATCGAACCTTAAACGCCTAAGTGATTAGAGTGCATACACTTCCAGTGAGGGTTCGATGCTCCATTTTTTGTTCCCGGCTTTCATGAGCTATTTTCTTCTGCAAGTGTACTTGTACTTTATTTTGTGATTTGAATTAGTGAAATCCAGTTCATATTTATTCTTGAAGATTTATTTACTTTTCACTAAGTAGGTAGAATCATTTTTTGCATGTAGTTTCATTCATATAGATAGGTTGCATTTTATGCATTCTAACATTCCCCTCCACACTTTTAGTTCTCTTTAGCTTAGCATGAGGACGTGCTAATGTTTAAGTGAGGAGAGGTTGATAAACCACTATTTTATGGTTTATATTGTGCTAAATTGAGTGATTTTTCATCCATTATTCTCACGCTTATTCATAGAAATTGCATGTTTTACGTTTTCCTTCCTGATTTTGTGCTATGATTGAAAACATGCTTCTTTGGCCTTATATTTGCTAATATTAATTCCCTCTTATTACCATTACATGCCATGATATGTGCATTAAGTGATTTTAGGGATTACAGGACAGGAATGGCTCAGAGGATGGAAAGGAAGCATGCAAAAGTGGAAGGAATACAAGAAACTAAAGGAATTGCCAAAGCTATCAGCCTGACCTCTTCGCACTCAAACGATCATAACTTGAGCTACAGAGGTCCAAATGAGGTGGTTCTAGTTGCGTTGGAAAGCTAACATCTGGGACTTCACAATGATATATAATCTGCCATAGCTGCCTGATGACAAGTCATCTTAGCCTAGTTTTACTAGTCTTTTTCTTTGATTCCAATAAGTTTTATGCACTTTCTTGCACTATAAGTTAGTAATTTGGATTGGAAGTGCATGGTTTCTTTGAATCAATCAACCACCCTTTAATTGATACAAAATCATGAGGTTTAAGCTAAATTTAATTGATAATTAATTGATTTATAAACCTTGTGAATTTTGTGATACTTTGATTGGTTGTTTTGATTACTTGTAGGTGAAGAAAAGAAAGAAACAAGAAAAGCATGACCTAAGGAAGGAAAAAGTGTGGCCCATGATCATAAAATCTTGGCACATGCATCAATAACATATGCATGCATGCATGAAAATTTTAATGCAATTGGCATTACGTTAATGCATTATAAGTAAATGGATGCATGCATGAAACAATTAATTACTAATGCTAATGAATGAAATGCATACGGCATTACTAATTAATTGAATCATGAAGCATGCATATTATATTATTAATGCAACTAAAGCCAATTGATTATTAAAGCATGCATGAACTAATCATTAAGCCAATGAATGCAACGTTAATGCATTATTAAGTAAATATAAGCATGCATGAAGGAAAAATTTCATTAGTAATGCCAATGGATGAACCCAGGGCGTTAAATGAATTAATTGGCATTACTAATCAACTACACCAATGGAAGCATGCATGAAATTTACTTAGTAAATTAGCTCAACGTTTGCGCCAACGTTTGGCCTCAAACGTTGAGGTAAACGTTGGCTGAAGAAGAAGCTCCTTGAAGGCGACGTTTGCGCCAACGTTTGACCTCAAACGTTGAGGCAAACGTTGGCGCCAAAAAAAGAAAAATGGCGTTCCTGGAAGGTGAAGTTTGCGCCAACGTTTGACCTCAAACGTTGAGGCAAACGTTGGCACCTAAGAGGAGGCAGAGTGAGCTTTTGGCAGCGACGTTTGAGCCAACGTTTGACCTCAAACGTTGGGTCAAACGTTGGCTACATTTTGGCAAATAGGAGCATGGAAGAACACCCCTGATTGATGAGCTAATTGAGCCACGTTTGCGCCAACGTTTGACCTCAAACGTTGGGCCAAACGTTGGCCAAAAAGAATGCATGGGGGATCCACATTTGAGCTCACGTTTGACCTCAAACGTTGAGCCAAACGTGGATGACAGCAAAGTGAGGCCTGCTGCATTATTTTCCATGGCAACGTTTGAGTTAACGTTTGACCTCAAACGTTGGCTCAAACGTGAGACTTGCATGGCCGGTTCATAAGTGGATTTCTTCCCAACACCTAGAGCAATCAACAGAGGCCACTAGCAACCCAATTCCATCAAGGCCAAGGCCCAATTCAAGGCTTGAAGATCATTAGAAGAAAGTGTATAAATAGCTTAGGATTTGAAGTTTTAGGGAGTTTTTTTGATTTGGGTATTTTTGCTAAGGAATTTTTGGAGAGATCACTTGAGATTTGAGAGAGTTTCTGGGAAGAGAATTCATAGGTTTTCTTGTTTTCTTTTTTGCAAAGCTTCACTTGAGTCTTGGGTGTTGAGAATTGAGCAAATTCTGTCTCAATCTCACCTTGAGATCTCTCTCTGTTTTGAGCTACTGCACATTTGAGAAATTGATATTTAAATTCCTTTATTCCACTGCTTGATCTTAAATTCTCTTGCAATTGTTTTCTGAATTTGGATCTAGGAAGGCATTGAGATCTAGACTTAGTTATCTAGTCTCTTGGGTCCTGAGATCTATTGGTTTCCATTTTAATTTCCTTGTTTGATTCCTGCAGATCCAATCCCCATTCCCCTTTTTATTTTCAAGTCATTTATATTTCTTGCACTTTAAGTTTCTGCAATTTATATTACTTGCACTTTAAGATTCAACTCTTTTACTTTCAGTTCTCTTTAATTTCTGCAAATCACCCATTCCCCTTTACATTTTCTGCAATTTAAATTCCTGTCAACACAATTTCACACAATCAACACTTATTTGCTTGACTAATTCAACCACTAAACTAAAGTTGCTCAATCCTTCAATCCCTGTGGGATCGACCTCACTCCCGTGAGTTTTATTACTTGATGCGACCCGGTACACTTGCCGGTGAGTTTTGTGTCGAATCATTTTTCGCTCATCACTGCCCAAAAGATAGGCAACCCGCACGCGTGAATCACACAAATGTATGACCTGGAAAAAATGCAATCCGCATGAATGCGTGGACGACGCTTTCGCGTGGTTTTGCAGCGACCTATACGAACTAGAAATTGCTGGGGCAATTTCTGGGCTGTTTTTGACCCAGTTTTTGACCCAAAAAACACAGATTAGAGGCTATAAAGTAGGGGAATGCATCGATTCATCAAATAAGTTGATAATTCACAATTTTAGGCTTTAAATGTAGCTTTTAGAGAGAGAGGTTCTCTCCTCTCTCTTAGGATTTAGGATTAGGATTTCTCTTAGGATTTAAGATTTCATCTTCTTCATTCTAGGTTCAATGTTCCTTTAATTTATTTCTACTTTTATTTATCTATTACTTTAATTGTTATTTATCTTTTCAATTTGGCTTACGAACCTTCTCATGTTAGATTTGAATATTTTATGCAATTTGAGGTATTTCAGATATATGATTTTTATTTAGCTTTCTATATTCTTGGCTTTAGTTGAGTAATTAGAGACTCTTGAGTTATCAAACTCTTTTGTTGATTGATAATTGGAAGTTACTAATTGACTTAAATTCCACTAACTCTAGTATTTCTTTAGGAATTGACTAGGACTTGAGGATTCATATTGATTTATCCACTTGACTTATCTTCATAGTTAGAGGTTGACTAAGTGGGAGCAATGAGCAATTCTTATCACAATTGATAAAGATAACTAGGATATGACTTCTAATTTTCATACCTTGCCGAGTGTTTTCTTAGCTATTGATTTATTAATTCCTGCAATTTATTTCTCTTGTTCAAACCTTTCAAAAACCCAAAAATATTATTTTCCATAACAAATAATAAACACACCTCCCTACAATTCCTTGAGAAGATGACGCGAGGTTTGAATACTTCGGTTATTATTTTTATTGGGTTTGCTTTAGTGACAAATAAGTTTTTGTACGAAAGGATTCTCTGTCGGTTTAGAAACTATACCTACAACAAGAATTTATTCGTAAAATTCTTTATTGGCAAGAAATCCGCTCGTCAACGATCTCACAGAAAGGTCCAAACTCAAGTAGGGGCACTGTTCATGCATCGGTTCAAGCTATAATGGACCGGGTTGGCCGACCTCTTAGAAGGTTGGCCCATGACCGACTTCTTGGAAGGTTAGCCCAAAACAAAGGAACACAACCCAATCTAAAGGCAGCCAAAGCCCAGAAAGATAAAGGCGGTTCCCCTTAAAGATAAGATGACTTTACTCAATCTTATCTCCAGAAAGGTCACTCCACACTATTATAAATACACTAGAGCACCCAGGTATAACTCATACTCTGATTCTACTAAACACCTGCTTAATACCCTTGTTAACTTAGGCATCAGAGTCCCTTGCAGGTACCACCACCCTCTGGTGACGAAGGATCAGCACCACCACCAAGTCCAACAAGTCGAACACGGTGACTCCGGCCACCATCATCAAGTCGGACACAACAGCTCTGACCAGTACAGAAGATCTCGTCCGAGATCGACCTACAGTTTTAGGTAACCCTCGGAACAGTGATCAGGAAGGATAAAGGAAAGGCGCCGGCAACTAAGAGGGAAACTCAAGGGTCTGCCAATAGGGCACCCCAAGCACCTAAGGTCAAGCCATTCCTCAAGAAGCCAAGAAGCATAGTCCACATTGATGATCTAGAAAAGGATAATCCTCCACGAGAACCCGAACAAGTTCACCAACCGATATTGTGAGCTTGTCCATCCCATGATTATTAAAAGGAACTATCACGCGGAGCCTCTTCTGGCCCCTCCGGCTCATGTCATTCTGTTTGTGATGCCCCGTATTGAGCGGAGGCAACAGGGATTTATCATGAGGCAACCTAAAGAGGCCAACCTATCCTGGGTGGTGGAGTTTTACTCCAACTACCACTCGGCTTCTCTCACATCGATTTTTGTGCGTGGAAAGCAAGTTCCCATCACAGAGGAAGCCATTCAAGGAGTGCTCAAAACTGGACCATTGGCGGATGGAATTGATGCCTATCAAGAAGTTTTGTCGGCACGTTACGAATATGGGTTTGATTGGAATTCCGTTCTCCGAGTCATTGCCATACCCGAATCATTTTGGATTCGAGGGAGAATGAGAGCGAGGCCCAAAGGCATTAACGCACGTCTCCTCACTTAAGAAGCTGGTGCATGGGCCCAAATCTTAGCCCACTATGTGCTTCCTAGCACCCATAGGTCATCCATCACCGTCGAGCTTGCCTTATTGGTTTGGTGCGTACTCACCGAGAGGCCGGTCAACATTCCACCCCTCATCTGACAAGCCTTGGGGCGTATTCATACTAAGGGCAATCTACCTTTTCCTACCTTGGTGACCGAGTTAGTTGCGGCCGCTGGTGTCCCCCGTGAGACTCGGGATCGGAGGGCCACAATATCGGTTGATGGTGATGTTGTTCCAACCGGGAAATACCTCAAGCCCCCAACGAACACCGGGAACATTGACATGGCCATGCCCACAAGCATCCCCGCTAATTCATCCACACCACCCAAGTCTTCCCTCCAACGCATTGAGGATTTTCACAAGAAGGTGGATCGTTATGAATGGCGCAACCAACGTCGGTATGCTTATGTGAAGAAGCTTCTAAGTGTTGTCACCCCGCCTATGGAGGAACCGGATATCTCCACATCTACCGCAACAACAAGTGAAGATAGCAGTGATGAGGGAGATGATGGCCAGTCCAGACCCGGTCTCCCATTGCGCATCACGTATATCACAGAAGGCCGTGCTAAGTTTTAAGTGTGGGGAGGTCGGTCGACCTTCTCCATAGGTAACACCAAATAAATTTTGAATTTCTTTTATCAATTAGGATAGATTGCATGATTAGGTTTTCACTTTTTGACACCCTTTGCATGATAGTTATCTCTTGATAAGTCTTCTTGGTTAGAATAACGATTCCTTTCCTAAGAAATTATAATTTTAGGGCAACCCTACCAATTTTAGAGGCTTTTGATGCTAAGCTTGTTAAAAGAATGTAATTGGAACATGGATTTTGAGTCAAGAACAAAGCAAGTGAGTTTTGAACCTTGGTGCGCGAAATTGTGAACAATACTTTTTCACAACTCTCATAATCCCCGGCATGAACCCCAAGAACTTGGTGGCTCAATACCATGGCATTACACAACTTCGCACAACTAACCAGCAAGTGCACTGGGTCGTCCAAGTAATAAACCTTACGCGAGTAAGGGTCGATCCCACGGAGATTGTTAGTATTGAAGCAAGCTATGGTCATCTTGTAAATCTTAGTCAGGCAGACTCAAATGGTAATGGTGATGAACGAAAATAACACAAAGGTAAGGATAGAGATACTTATGTAATTCATTGGTAGGAACTTCAGATAAGCGCATGAAGATGCCTTCCCTTCCGTCTCTCTGCTTTCCTACTGTCTTCATCTAATCCTTCTTACTCCTTTCCATGGCAAGCTTAAGCAAGGGTTTCACCGTTGTCAGTGGCTACCTCCCATCCTCTCAGTGAAAGCGATTGCATATGCTCT
>NC_029775.3:82025639-82025924 GCF_000817695.3 Arachis duranensis | reverse complement strand
TACTTATAGAAACTAGTAGCCTAAGGTGTACAGAGATGAGTAAATGACATAAAAATCCACTTCCGGGCCCACTTGGTGTGTCTTTGGGCTGAGCAATGAAGCATTTTTCGTGCAGAGACTCTTCTTGGAGTTAAACGCCAGCTTTAGTGCCAGTTTGGGCATTTAACTCCCATTTGGGTGCCAGTTCCGGCGTTTAACGCTGGGATTCCTGAGGGTGACTTTGAACGCCGGTTTGGGCCATCAAATCTTGGGCAAAGTATGGACTATCATATATTGCTGGAAAGC
>NC_029775.3:82024872-82025188 GCF_000817695.3 Arachis duranensis | reverse complement strand
TCAGCTTTGCTAGAGTCCCCAATTAGAGGTGTCCAGGGTTCTTAAGCACACTCTTATTTGCCTTGGATCACAACTCTTATTCCTCTATTTTTTTCGTTTTCTTTTTCTTCTTTTTTTTTCGATTTTTTTTTTGAATTAAAAATGCTTTTTCTTGCTTCAAGAATCATTTTATTGATTTTTCAGATCCTCAGTAACATGTCTCCTTTTTCATCATTCTTTCAAGAGCCAATATTCATGAACCACAAATTCAAGATACATATGCACTGTTTAAGCATACATTCAGAGAACAAAAATATTGCCACCACATCAAACTAAG
>NC_029775.3:82023370-82024348 GCF_000817695.3 Arachis duranensis | reverse complement strand
AGTGGGGTCTCTTGTGTGCTCCATCCTCTTCTTGGTGATGGGCTTGTCCTCATCAATGAGGATGTCTCCTTCTATGTCAACTCCAACTGAATAACAGAGGTGACAAATGAGATGAGGAAAGGCTAATCTTGCCAAGGTAGAGGACTTGTCCGCCACTTTATAGAGTTCTTGGGCTATAACCTCATGAACCTCTATTTCTTCTCCAATCATGATGCTATGGATCATGATAGCCCGGTCTATGGTAACTTCGGACCGGTTGCTAGTGGGAATGATTGAGCGTTGTATAAACTCTAACCATCCTCTAACCACGGGCTTGAGGTCATGCCTTCTCAATTGAACCGGCTTTCCTCTTGAATCTCTCTTCCATTGGGCGCCCTCTTCACATATGACTGTGAGGACTTGGTCCAACCTTTGATCAAAGTTGACCCTTCTAGTGTAAGGATGTTCATCTCCTTGCATCATAGGCAAGTTGAACGCCACCCTCACACTCTCCGGACTAAAATCCAAGTATTTCCCCCGAACCATAGTAAGATAATGCTTTGGATTCGGGTTCACACTTTGGTCATGATTCTTCGTGATCCATGCATTGGCATAGAACTCTTAAACCATCAAGATTCCGACTTGTTGAATGGGGTTGGTAAGAACTTCCCAACCTCTTCTTCGGATCTCATGTCGAATCTCCGGATATTCACCCTTTTTGAGTGAAAAAGGGACCTCGGAGATCACCTTCTTCAAGGCCACAACTTCATAAAAATGGTCTTGATGCACCCTTGAGAGGAACCTATCCATCTCCCATGACTCGGAGGTGGAAGCTTTTGCCTTCCCTTTCCTCTTTCTAGAGGTTTCTCCGGCCTTGGATGCCATAATGGTTATGGAAAAACGAAAAAGCAACGCTTTTACCACACCAAACTTAAAATGTTTGCTCGTCCTCGAGCAAAAGAAGAAAGAAGAGAGTAGAAGAAGAAGAAATGAGGAAGA
>NC_029775.3:82020654-82021235 GCF_000817695.3 Arachis duranensis | reverse complement strand
GTGGTTTTGATTAGCTCAGAGACCATGGTTGCTAAGTCAGAGTTATTCTGCTTAGAACTCTCTGTCTGTTGCTGAGAAGATGATGGAAAAGGCTTGCTATTGCTAAACCTGTTTCTTCCACCATTATTATTGTTGAAACCTTGTTGAGGTCTCTGTTGATCCTTCCATGAGAAATTTGGATGATTTCTCCATGAAGAATTATAGGGGTTCCCATAGGGTTCTCCCATGTAATTCACCTCTTCCATTGAAGGGTTCTCAGGATCATAAGCTTCTTCCTCAGATGAAGCTTCTTTAGTACTGTTTGGTGCATTTTGCATTCCAGACAGACTTTGAGAAATCATATTGACTTGTTGAGTCAATATTTTGTTCTGAACCAATATGGCATTCAGAGTGTCAATCTCAAGAACTCTTTTCTTCTGACTAGTCCCATTGTTCACAGGATTTCTTTCAGAAGTGTACATGAATTGGTTATTTGCAACCATTTCAATCAGTTCTTGAGCTTCAGTAGGCATCTTCTTCAGATGAAGAGATCCTCCAGCAGAGCTATCCAAAGACATCTTGGACAGTTCAGAGAGACCATC
>NC_029775.3:82019947-82020453 GCF_000817695.3 Arachis duranensis | reverse complement strand
TGCCAAGAAGGCATTGACTAGCTTTTCCCAAGAGTCCAGGCTTTCTTTAGGTTGAGAGTCCAACCATGTCCTAGCTCTGTCGCTTACAGCAAATGGGAATAGCATCAGTCTGTAGACCTCAGGGTCAACCCCATTAGTCTTGACTGTGCCACAGATTTGCAAGAACTCAACTAAAAACTGATGAGGATCTTCCAATGGAAGTCCATGGAACTTGCAATTCTGTTGCATTAGAGAAACTAATTGAGGCTTAAGCTCAAAGTTGTTTGCTCCAATGGCAGGGATAGAGATGCTTCTCCCATAGAAGTCGGGAGTAGGTGCAGTAAAGTCACCCAGCACCTTCCTTGCATTGTTGGCATTGTTGTTGTTTTCGGCTGCCATGTGTTCTTCTTCCTTGAAGAATTCGTTTAGGTCCTCTTCAAAGAGTTGTGCCTTAGCTTCTCTTAGCTTTCGTTTTAAGGTCCTTTCAGGTTCAGGATCAGCTTCAACAAGAATGCCTTTGTCCTTGT
>NC_029775.3:82019523-82019877 GCF_000817695.3 Arachis duranensis | reverse complement strand
AGTGTGGAATCCTCTATGTCACAGTATAGAGATTCCTTTAGGTGTCAGAGGAAAAGAAGAGTAGAAGACAGAAGTAGAAAATTCGAACTTATCAGAGAAGATGGAGTTCGAATTTTGCATTAAGGAATAGCGTTAGTCCATAAATAGAAGGATGTGAGAAGGAGGGAAGTAATTTATTTTTCGAAAATTAAGTGAAAAATTTTGAAAACATTTTTGAAAAACATTACTTAATTTTCGAAAATGAAAATGGAAAAGAGATCAAGTGATTTTTTTGAAAAAGATTTTGAAATTAGAAATCAAAAAGATTTGATTGAAAACTATTTTGAAAAAGATGTGGTTAAGAAGATATGATTA
>NC_029775.3:81976316-82017782 GCF_000817695.3 Arachis duranensis | reverse complement strand
AGGTCTAGGCATGGCCGAATGGCCAGCCTCCCAATGATCTAAGATAGCATAAAATGAAGATAGCTACCCCGATATGATATCTCAATACAATAGTACAAGGTCCTACTTATAGAAACTAGTAGCCTAAGGTGTACAGAGATGAGTAAATGACATAA
The DNA here is from genome assembly GCF_000817695.3 of Arachis duranensis. Lineage (NCBI taxonomy): Eukaryota > Viridiplantae > Streptophyta > Magnoliopsida > Fabales > Fabaceae > Arachis > Arachis duranensis. The sequence goes on along the minus strand of NC_029775.3, from coordinate 82,017,627 downwards.
AAATCTACTTTCGGGCCCACTTGGTGTGTGCTTGGGCTGAGCAATGAAGCATTTTTCGTGCAGAGACTCTTCTTGGAGTTAAACGCCAGCTTTAGTGCCAGTTTGGGCGTTTAACTCCCATTTGGGTGCCAGTTCAGGCGTTTAACGCTGGGATTCCTGAGGGTGACTTTGAACGCCGGTTTGGGCCATCAAATCTTGGGTAAAGTATGGACTATCATATATTGCTGGAAAGCCCAGGATGTCGACTTTCCAACGCCGTTGAGAGCGCGCCAATTGGGCTTCTGTAGCTCCAGAAAATCCACTTCGAATGCAGGGAGGTCAGAATCCAACAGCATCTGCAGTCCTTTTTGGTCTCTGAATCAGATTTTTGCTTAGGTCCCTCAATTTCAGCCAGAAAATACCTGAAATCACAGAAAAACACACAAACTCATAGTGAAGTCCAGAAAAGTGAATTTTAACTAAAAACTAATAAAAATATACTAAAAACTAACTATATCATACCAAAAACATACTAAAAACAATGCCAAAAAGCATACAAATTATCCGCTCATCAAGCTTTATTGAGTAGTTGTGCATGAAATTGTGATCTCAATGGCGCCAACAACTTGGTACGCACAATTGTAATCTCAGTCTTTTTCACAACTTCGCACAACTACCAGCAAGTGCACTGGGTCGTCCAAGTAATAAACCTTACGTGAGTAAGGGTCGATCCCACGGAGATTGTCAACTTGAAGCAAGCTATGGTCACCTTGTAAATCTCAGACAGGTAGATTCAAATGGTTATAGAGTTTTAATAATTAAAATATAAATAAACACAAAATAAAGATAGAGATACTTATGTAATTAGTTGGTGGGAATTTCAGATAAGTGTATGGAGATGCTTTATCCCTTCTGAATCTCTGCTTTCCTACTGCCTTCAGCCGATCCTTCATACTCCTTTCCATGGCAAGCCGTATGTTGGGTGTCACCGTTGTCAATGGCTACTTCCCGTCCTCTCAGTGAAAATGGTCCTCTACGGTTTCCAGCATGGCTAATCAGCTGTTGGTTCTCAATCATTTAGGAATAGGATTTACTATTCTCAGTCGCAAATTTAAAGCTCGTCACAGTCATCCCATCCCAGATCCTACTCAGAATACCACAGACAAGGTTTAGACTTTCCAGATCTCAAGAATGCTGCCAATTGATTCTAGCTTATACCACGAAGACTCTGATCTCAAGGAATTGAAGGCTCTATTGTCAGGAGAGGCAATCAAACACATGGACCAGGAATCCAAGAGATACACACTCTAGCTTTCGCAGGTAGAACGGAAGTGTTTGTCAGGCACACGTTCATAAGTGAGAATGGTGATGAGTGTCACGGATCATCACATTCATCAGGTTAAAGTGCGAGTGAATATCTTAGAATAAGAATAAGCATGAATTGAATAGAAAACAGTAGTACTTTGCATTAATACTCGAGGAACAGCAGAGCTCCACACCTTAATCTATGGTGTGTAGAAACTCCACCGTTGAAAATATATAAGTGATAATGGTCCAGGCATGGCCGAATGGCCAGCCCCCATAAAAGTCTAAGATAGCATAAAACTGATCAAAGATCTGGTCAAAAGACCTTGAATACAATAGTAAAAAGTTCTATTTATACTAAACTAGTTACTAGGGTTACAAAAATGAGTAAATGATGTAGAAGTCCACTCTCGGGCCCATTTGGTGTGTGTTTGGGCTGAGCATTGAAGCTTTTACATGTAGAGGTCTTCCTTGGAGTTAAACTCCAGTTTGTAACTTGTTTCTGGCGTTTAACTCTGCTTTGCAACTTGTTTATGGCATTTGATGCTAGAATAGGGCAGAAATCTGGCGTTAAACCCCAGTTTGCGTCATCCAAACTCGGGTAAAGTATAGATGATTATATATTGCTGGAAAGCCCTGGATGTCTGCTTTCCAACGCAATTCAGAGCGCGCCATTTGGACTCCTTTAGCTCCAAATATTCCATTTCGAGTGCAGGGAGGTCAGAATCTAACAGCATCAGCAGTCCTTTGTCAGCCTCTGAATCAGATTTTTGCTCAGGTCCCTCAATTTCAGCCAGAAAATACCTAAAATCATAAAAAACACACAAACTCATAGTAAAGTCTAGAAATGTGAATTTTGCTTAAAAAATAATAAGAATATACTAAAAACTAACTAATTCTTACTAAAAACTATGTAAAAACAATGCCAAAAAGCATATAAATTATCCGCTCAGCAAGTGGCTAAATCTTCTAGCCACTAATCTTGCTTCTTGTGTGCATTGTTCTCCCTCTATGATTGTGATCCTTAATTTGTTTGACTCTATATGTCCATTGTTGTATGTATGAATGCATATGTATGATTGAGGCCATCAAGTCACTTTGCCACTTACCTAAATGGCTTTACCCTATAACAACCTTTGTAACCAATTTTGAGCCTATCCTTAACCCACTTGTTCTTAATTTTAGCACATTACAAGCCAAAATCGGAAAACTATGAATGTCCCTATTTGAATCATTGATTAGCTTAGGCTAGTGTGTGCGCATCATCAAAGTGTGGGGAAACGGGGAGGGGGACATTGGTTGAGGTAAGAGCACATCGTTATTTTTGTTGGAAATATTGGATAGTGGATGCATCCTCATGTGATGACCAAATATGTAAACCATATGCATTGTAAGAAAGACAAAAAAACAAAAAGGAAAAGGAAAAGGAATAATGAAAAAAAGAAAGAAAAGAGAAAAAGAAAGAAATAAAAAAGAGAAAAGGGGACAAAATGCCCCGAAGTAAGATTCAATAATAATCAATGCATGTGTGTGGTGATTAAAAGTGAATGCATGAGTATGTGAAAAAGTGAGGAATGGGTAGCTACACTAGTATATAAATAGGACATTATATAGGTTAGGCGGGAAGCTTCGGTTAATCAAAGGATTCAATTTCTAGCCCACTTTGCCAAACATATAACCCTACCTTGACCCTAGCCCCATTACGACCAAAGGAAAGACCTCATGATGTATGTATGCATGCATATAACAATTGTTGATTGTTAGAGGAAGAACAAATTTGGGAATAGCGTGAAATAGGGGAGAATTAAGTGAGTAACCCTATACACCGAGCGAATAGAGTGCAAACATTTCTGGTGAGGGTTCGAAGCTCAAATCCTTATTCTCGGCTCTCACGAGCGCTCTTCATGCAAGTTAGGCATATCTCGCTTTGATGATTAAAAATTGGTATGGAATGCATTGTTTATCATCTTGCCCTATGTGACCATATATGTTCTAAGAAAGTTGATTTGCTTTTGACCAAGTAGATAGTAGTATCCATCTTAGTTGCATTCATGTAAGTAGATTGCATCTCATGAATCTCATTCCCCTATGATTCTTTGGTCTTTTTCTTTCCCTTAGCATAAGGACATGCTATAGTTTAAGTGTGAGGAGGTTGATAAACTCCGTTTTTAGGGTTTATCTTGTATAGATTTTGAGGGTTTTAACAATAATTTTTCACACTTATTCATATAAAAATGCATGGTTTTGTGTTCCTTTCCCAATTTTTCCTCACAGATGAAAACGTGCTTCTTTTGTATTGAATTCGACATATTTTAATCCCCCTCTATTACCATTCGATGCCGTGATCCATGTGTTAAGCAATTTCAGAGCTTATAAGGCAAAGATGGCTCGAAGGAGATGATGGAAGCATGCATTAAGGAAAGGAGCATGGAAATTTGAGCTTTGGAAACTCGAGCATGCATTGTAATTGTTTGATTGTTCGATGATTGTTGTTTGAATTCAACTCCTTTCTCTCAATTTCATAATGTCTTCTATGAATGCTCACCAACTGTTTGATGAAATGATAACCCTAGCTATGTAGTAAAATTTCCTTACTTGGCTTAGGGGTTGAGTTATTGGAGATACTTGAGTAGTAGATATCAATTATTGATTGAGAATTGAGAATTGCTAATTGGCTTGGAGTGCACTAAAGCTAGACTTCCCAAGGGTTAGGCTAGGACTTGTGACTCAAGTTAGTTACTTTCACTTGACTTTCCTCCGTCATTAGGGGTTAACTAAGTGAAGCAACACTCAATTGCTATCATAATTGAAAGAAACTATAATGATGGAACTTCCAATGCTCACCCTGGGCCAAGGATTTTATATTGATTGATTATTGTTTATCTTGTTGCTAGCCTATACTCTCACACCAACTCTCAACATCACAAAAGACTATCTAATCAATAATGTGCATTCTAAGGCAATTTCTAGGGAGGACGACTCGGGACTAATACTCTCGATTGTAGATTGTAGAATTGTTTGATGCGGAATTTGCGTTTTGGTTAGACTATACTCACGAATGGACTTATTACTATTTCTATGCCAAGATAAAAATAACGTTCATCAGGTTCCAATTTAGGGATTTAGGGTTAAAACTAGGGTTTAGGTAGAGTATTAATTAAAAACCAAATTTAATCCAGTAATAATATCTATAAGAATACTATTTGATTATCAACTTAAAATTTATTTTCAAATAAATACTCCATTTCAATATTTAGATAGAATAAAAATCAATTTTCTTTATAATCATAAAGTAAAGTTAAAAATCTAATTATTCAACTTTAATCATATAAAATTCTTATTATTATTCAATTACTAATGTTTTAAATCATAAAAAAGAAATTTCTTAATTTATATATAAAATCTCTTAAAATATAATCTTAATTAAATATAATAAATTATAAATAAATTTATTATTAAATTTTTAAAAATTCGGGGTCTTACAGTACGACCTCCATGGGAAGGTGGTAGAGCACACTCCCTCAAAATTTTAACCCCTGAGAATACCTCCAGGAAAAGGTGGTAGAGCACTCTCTCTCGAAATTTATTCCTCCTGGGATGCGCAATAGAGAGACAATGTCCGGGTTGGCTACAGGATGTGTCAGGTATGGTACTTTAACCAACATGTGAACTCACGACCAGTAGGACAGGCATGCATTATATGCATTTGTTTGATTTGTTTGGGTTGGCATTTTATTGTTGTGTTTATGTGATTTATCTGATTATGTGCTATGTGATACGTGCTTTATATGTGTTTGCTTCTGTGTGATTGAATTGTTTAATTTGATTGTGTTTACTGGTGTATGGAGGTGATGGATGTTGAGGAAGATTGAACTCGGTATTATCCAGAGACTCTGGTTTATGTGTTGGATGGATATAAATGAGTGATGGTAGTTTATATATATATATGACTAAGAAATAATTGAAAAATGCAACTATATATAAGTTAGTGAAAAGTGGTTTTCTTGAAAATAGAGAAATAAAGACCGCAAGCTTTGATAATGATAAACTTTCTGAGATATCAGTTGACCAGTGCATGTGTTTTTATTACTTTTGCGGCATTTCCTTCTTCAATGGAGGACTTTTGGGTTAGGTTCTCACCCCCTACAGCCCAATACTTTTTCAGGAAAGCAGACGATGAAGGCAAGCTCTGGACATTTACCTCTATATTCTTAGACTAGATCTGTATTTAGTTGTTGTTTTCCCTCGCCATTATTATTATATATTGTACAGAGTGATAGGAGTTGTAGTTATATATGTATGTAATATTGGCATGTTACTTGTATAAGTTATTCTTGTGAATGTAATAGTATTGTACAAAGATTTGTATGTATATATGTCCGTATAAAAAAAAGTTTCCAGTTTTTCAAAGAAAGTCTAGGAGGATTTTCAAGTAAAGCTCCTACTTATTATAGTTATATATAGAAGTCTTCGTAATATACTCGTTACCAGAGTGGCGTAGTCGGAAGCGCGACATTCTGGTAGTGAGGGTGTTACAAAGTGCTCGAAGAGTGGCTGGTCGTCTGCCCCACCCAGCAACAAAATCAAAGTGTAATGATGAATTTCAACAACAAAATTGAAGCAAAAGGAACAGGGGAATTTGTTGGGACTTACTAAATCGTTTAGTTGTTAAGCACTCTTCCACCAGTGCTAAAAGTTGATTCTAAAGGAACAACAAATTATGCAAAAAAAATTTCAACTTACCAGCAACCAAAACTTGAACCCAAGCAACAAATTATTATCAAATAACAACTTAGTACCAGTAAAACAAATTTTGCTCAAAATAAATAGTTAGAACCATCAACAACAGAACCAGCAATAACCACAAATTTTACTCCAAAATTTCATGAATATGCTGACCTTTGAGGAATACATTGTTGTGTTGCAGGAAAGGGTTTGAACTATTTCTATTACTCGTCTTGGATGCGGGCTTCTCCTACGATGAGGGCTTCTTAGAGACAGAGAGGGCTGCTTGGTTTATAGTGACAGCATATACTAGATGTTGCCGTTCTCTGCTACGATTATGACGAAGAAAAGCATTGTGGTTGGGACTCGAACGACATGTTGAGAGCAAAGAAGAACGACCACTGCTCCTGCGTCAAAAGGATGAAGGAGCAGGAGAAGAATGCTATGATTGGGACTACGGATAGGGCCATGAGAGCGATAACAAATCTATCACTGCTGGTGTCGTCTTGCGTGTCTGCATGAGAAGGATGGAGGAGGAGGAGTGCTCGAATGAAGAAAATGAGGTAGAGGGAAGGAGGTACTACTGCTGCATGAATTAGGGTTAGGGGAATAGGGAATAAGGGTTTTGTTACATTCTCACAGAGGGAGTAGAGGTAATGATTCTGTGAAAAAGAAAGGATAGTGGAGGGGGTTAAAGGGAGTTAGGGTTAGAGGGAATGGCTGCAATCGTTTGATTTGTAGGTGGGGATGTTTTATTTAAAGTTTTTTTTTAAAGAAAACATTTTGTTGTGTTGATGGCTGAATCGATAACCCTTAAAAAGCATGGCCATTGGTCCTTTTGGCCATACTTTAGAAGCGTGGCAAGAAAAAGTGTATCCAAATAATCAATCGCAATCTTCATAAAAGCGTGGCCATTGACCCCTTTCGGCGACGCTTTCAAATCATGGCAAGAAAAAACATGGCCAACTATCTAATCAATAACCACCTCATAATAGTGTGGAAAAAAGGTGTGGCGACAGGGGTTTTTCTTGTAGTTTATGAAACAATTTGGACCTTGTATCTTTCCAGTATTTTTCTATCATTTGCATAATTCCCTGTTTTATTTTTCCTCTATCGTCGTCCTCAAAGTGAAATACCTGCTACAAAATTTTGATATTGTTAGTAACCAAAACTAATGAATAGTATAGAACTAAGATAATGTGATTATGAAAATAAGAAAAATAAAAGTTTGGTACATGAAATCGTGAGTTCACACTTCTCTCACAACTCCGCGCAACCGACCAGCAAGTGCACTGGGTCGTCCAAGTAATACCTTACGTGAGTAAGGGTCGATCCCACGGAGATTGTCGGCTTGAAGCAAGCTATGGTCATCTTGTAAATCTCAGTCAGGCAGATTCAAATGATTATGAGGGTTTAATAATTAAAAGAGAAATAAAACATAAAATAGGATAGAGATACTTATGCAATTCATTGGTGATAATTTCAGATAAGCGTATGGAGATGCTTTGTTCCCTCTGAACCTCTGGTTTCCTATTGTCCTCATCCAATCATGCGTACTCCCTTCCATGGCAAGCTGTATGTTGGTGGATCACCGTTGTTAATGGCTACCATCTGTCCTCTCAGTGAAAACATGTCCGCTACGGTTTCCCGCATGGCTAATCAGCTGTCGGTTCTCGATCGTGTTAGAATAAGATCTATTGATCCTTTTGCACACTGTCATAGCGCCTAATAGTCACGAGTTTGAAGCTCATCACAGTCATCCTATCCCAGATCCTACACGGAATACCACAGACAAGGTTTAGACTTTTTGGATCTCAAGAATGCTGCCAATTGATTCTAGCTTATACCACGAAGACTCTGATCTCACGGAATGGAAGGCTCTGTTGTCAGGAGAGGCAACCATGCGTCGTGAACCAGGAGGCCATGTGATACACACTCAAGCTCTTGTATATAGAACGGAGGTGGTTGTCAGGCACGCGTTCACAAGGGAGGATGATGATGAGTGTCACGGATCATCACATCCATTAGATTGAAGTACGAATGAATGTCTTAGAACAAGAATAAGCGTGAATTGAATAAAAAATAATAATACTTTGCATTAATTCATGAGGAACAGCAGAGCTCCACACCTTAATCTATGAGGTGTAAAAACTCCACCGATGAAAATACATAAGTGATGAAGGTCCAGGCATGGCCGAATGGCCAGCCCCCAAAACGTGATCAAGAGATCAAAAGTGATCCAAAGATAGTCTCAAAAAATGATCTAAAGATATGAATACAATAGTAAAGAGTGCTATTTATAATAAACTAGTAAACTAGGTTTACAGAAAATGAGTAACTAAGTGTAGATAGTGCAGAAATCCACTTTCGACGCCCACTTGGTGTGTGTTTGGGCTAAGCATTGAAGCTTTCACGTGCATGGGCTCTTCTTGGAGTTTAAACACCAGTTTTGGTGCCAGTTTGGGCGTTTAACTCCAGCTTTGGTGCCAGTTCTGGCATTTTACGCTAGAAAAGGGTCTCTGGTGGGCGTTTGGATGCCAGTTTGGGCCATCAAATCTCGGGCAAAGTATGGACTATTATCCATTGCTGGAAAGACCAAGATGCCTACTTTCCAACACAATTGAGAGTGCACCAATTGGGCTTCTGTAACTCCAGAAAATTCACTTCGAGTGCAGGGAAGTCAGAATCCAACAGCATCTTCAGTCCTTTCTTAGCCTCTGAATCAGATTTTTGCTCAGGTCCCTCAATTTCAGCCAGAAAATACCTGAAATCAGAGAAAAACACACGAACTTATAGTAAAGTCCAAAAATGTGATTTTTTTCATAAAAACTAATAAAAATATACTAAAAAGTAACTAAAACATATTAAAAACTACCTAAAAACAGTGTCAAAAAAGGTATAAATTATCTGCTCATCAAAGGTTAATCAAAATAAATTGTTAATCAAATTTGAACATGTGAATAAAAATTTTGAAAATTCAATCAGTTGTATAAAGTACCCAATAGGGAGTTTTCACAAAAAATATTTATAATTAAATTGCCTTACACTAAAAAAAACTAAAAATTTATGCATTAACCATGTTATACGCAAGTTCCTAGATAACCATTCATTGTCCTCCAACTTTCTTCATAAATGAAATCAGCTCCCAAGCACCCCAAAAACAAACTTAATAATCCAGTTGCCTGATCAACTGGTTACAATTCTCTAATAAATTGGAATATAATCTTTTCACCAAGAGGTAGAGCTATAGCCTCCCTGATGCTCAGTCGTGTTCCTTTTGTCATGCCGTCCTCTAAGAAAAAAATTTTTTGCAATTATCATTACGTATCACAGAAATAGAATACAAGAAATAAAAATCTAAGGGGATGATTGGTTTACAAAAATATTTCTATTTTCATTTTCTATTTTCATGTTTAGAGAATGATTTGTATTTTCAACTTTTCATTTTTTAGAAAACATGATTGGTATTGTAAAAAGAATATTCATTTCTAAGAAGGTAGATAATAGATACCGTGACAACAAAACGTGTAGATAAGGGAGAAAAAACTATCGTGGAAGTACATTGGGTGCAGATGACAAGAGAAAAAATGTATAAAAAGGATTATGAGATGTTCAAATGATTATCCTAAAACTAAAATACCGTATTTTGGGTTGAAAACATTTTCAAAAGTTAAAACTAAAAATACTGAAAGCATAGAAATAGCGCTTTTAACTTTGTTCTATTTTTTTAAATGTTTTTATTTTCAAATATTTAATCAATAATATTTTCATACCTTATTTTTATTTTCATCAAAAATAAAAATGAAAACACCCAAATCAATCAGCTCTGAAAGTATTCAAGATAGGAGAAAAAGATTATACCAATGACATTAACAGATCCTTGCAGCTAAAGACATTGTTGCGACCTTCAGCTTCATGTGCGGCAAATAAGTCATCAACATGGTCATTGAATGACTCAACCTTATGCGCCTTTGGGTCGTAATCTTCATCCTTCGAACATATATCGGTAACTTAATTGCGATGCCGAGGCTCTTTGCGTGTTGTGGGAGCTTGAGGGTCACAACTATGGCTTGACGAAGCCAGCTGTCCTTTACTATGCAAAGGACGAAATGATCCAGTATTAATACAAGATGTTCAAGCATTATTTGTAGAAGACGGAAATGGATGAGCTCTATCACTTGGTTGCTCACTTGATATATTAACTCCCCTAGACGTTGTTCCATCCTTAGGGCAAAATGAAATCATTTAGGAAAGTATTGAAGAAAAAAAATTATTGAGGATTAAAATTAAGTACAGAAACTACTAAGTTTCCATTTGTTACAAAATGGCTCGTTTAGGAAATAATTTCTACATAGTTTTAACATAAACTTATGTAACCAACGTTCACAAAGATCACTCACCAAACTAACCTGAGTTTGGGCATCAATATCGGCATCAATTCCAACTGCACTCATAATACTGTACCGAGGTCTCCTTGGCATTTTTCTGAACCTTGACAAAAAAATAAAGTAATTCGACAATTATTAGGAAAACGTCAATGTAAAAGAATGCATTAAAAGTAGTCAGAATTCCAAAAAATTACAATGCAATGGAAGAAGAAAAAAAGATATGCATCCTACTTAATAAAGTAAAAGAAAGAAAATATGCGTAATATGCTAATTATGTAGAACTGTAAAATTCATCTCAAGTACAAAATGGATGGCACTAAAACAAGTGTATAAGGAAACAGATGAAATAAAGGAATCATGTATTCATTTCCACTAGCATATAATTTTAGTCCATCTAAAGTGAATCTACATTTAAAGGGATCTTATGATGACCTGTGCGGAGTATTTTGTTTTGCATGTCCTTTTCAGCTTTTCCCCATTCCCATCTAAATTCAATCAATTTGTCCAGTCCTTAATAAAGGAAGAAAGCTATGGGAAAACATGGTTGCTACTGAAGAAGATCAATATGTTCATTGGATATTTCAGGCGGGCAAGTGCTCGTATTATAAGATCAATTGCAACATGTGAAACATTTTAATAAGATGATAAAATTACAATTTCATCCCCGATACACAAATCAAAGCAGTTCACCAAATTATTTTTTTAATTTTTTCAACAGAACAAAAACTGAAATAACAAAGCATCTTTCTCCATAGATACTTTGAGATCCTAAAGCAATTTTTATGAGTTAATACTCAAATTGGCCCCTGAAATTTGACCTCTGCATCAATTTAGCCCTCAAGGTTTCAATTGACTCTAATTGTACCCTGAAATTTTGCCTCGAGCCTCAATTTGGCCCTTCCGGCATTTTCCGTCACCAGAGAGCTGACCTGGAAAATTTGGTAGACACTTGGCACCCTAGCAGTTAGATGACATGGCAAAATGTTTGAAGGCTTCAATTTAACCCCTAAAAATTTCAAATAATACCTAGAACTTCCAATTTCCCCAAATCGAAGAGTGTCTCAAAGAGGTGAGAAGAATGTTGCGAAGCAGCAGTCAAAGCTCAGGTAGTTCTTGTAGAGCCTATTCGCATAGTGGCTGGGTGAAGAACGCACACGGTGACGGAGGTGGGAAGGTTCCGCATTGGTGCGGTTGTGGGTTACGTCCTATTCTTCGGTGGTCTGGAATGGATTCCAATCCAGAAAGACCATTCTATGGATGCTCTAACTATAATGTAAGTTGGTTGAATTATTGCAAGTTAATTGTGTGTCTTATTTCTCAAATGCTTGTTGATTTTGTAGCTGTTCTTCCTCTCAATTTTTTTTGGATTTTTTGTATTGTAGACTACCGGTAAGAGATGGTGTGGCTTTTTTAAATGGGCAGATGTTGAAGAAGAAGAAGCCATAGTTGGCAGAAATGAAAGTTCAGTTAGTGAAGACCATTGGAAAATATCTATGGGATGGAAAATTAGTGCAGTTGAAGCTAAAATTAGAATATTAAAAATGTGGAATATTATGTTGTCTGTGTTTGTTATTATTTTTGGAATTGTGATTGTAGCTTGTGGATTAGGTGTGATCAAATATATGTAATTGTATATCAGTTATTTGAATGAAGCATTGTTATGTATTTAATGAGAAAATAGAAATGGAATTTTATGTTCTCTTTGCTAATGATATATCTTGTAAAATTCTTTAAAACTGAGATTATATATGAAGCTGCTATGAGTCTGTATATGAAGACAAGATCAGGAGCTGGCTCTAATAACTATATATGTAGTATGCACTTCCATTAGTGAATAAATTTAAGTGTATAGTTCATTTGTGAAAAAGATATAAATAGATGAGATGTTATGACAAAAGAAAATCTAATAGAACCTTGTGTGGTTTTTGCACTTGACCTAAGACCCAGAAATAAGTAATTCATTAATTAATTCATAGTCATTAATCATTGTCAATATCACAGCATTAGCAACAGCAGTATCTGTATCATACATTAGATACCCTAGATAACATAGTTTCAAATATCCTAAACCAAAACAGATTACTTTACATAACATACTAACAAAATATCAAAAGAGCATAGTTTGATCAAATGCTCTCTACAAAATATGTTCTACACAACTTCTAGTCAACATTGCAAAGCGGTTTCTATTTTGTTGTTGGTGGTTTGAAGCCTGGGGTGGGGACGAATGTCATAAACTCTGCCAAGCGTGCAGCTGTCCCAGAACTTGCTCCTTGCATTAGGTCCACATTGAAAGTTGTTTTCCTCTTAGATTGCAACTTTTGAGGCATTGTCACCTATTGTGGAGGTAGAGGTGGGTCTGATGGAGGAACCTAGTAAAATTGTGAACAGAAATAGTGACCAATACAACCCAAAAAAAACCAATCAATTTGTTATCAAATAGTATCAATCAGTTAGATCTACCCAACATTTACTTGTGTATTATAAATCAATATAAACCACTTAACAGTTAATCAAATATTAGAAACTAAACACTACATGTTCCTAATTTTCTGGCTGTGAGTAAGTGGGTTGGATGAGTACAATCTCTGAAGCATTTGCATCAGCAATAGCTTGACGTGGTGCTAATGAAGCATTTTCATTAATCTCAGCAGCTTGGGTGTTAGTAGTAGCAGTGTTTGCTGGATCTGTACCCTCTCCAGCCTTAGAACCTTTTTCTTTTGCAACAACAGCCGCTGCTGCATTAACAAGGGCACTAGCAAGGTCATCAGCTTTCCTATGAGCGCAACTCCTCTTTGTATGCCTTCTCGTACCACAGTAAGTACATGTGAATTCTTTGTATTTCCTCTTCAACTTGGTTTCAGTTTTTGACTTCTTAACACTAGATGACTCTTCGTCAGAATCCTTCCATCTTTTTTGGGTTATTGGCCCTGGCTGTCGCTTCATTTTAGGTGCATGAGGCCTATTTTGTTCACTTCTCTCCCAAAGATCTTGTCCGGGTATTGGATTGAGAGAGTGCTTGTAGGTATCTCTATAAGCTTCCATGGTCAGCCAATGATGACAAAAATCCTCAGGATTTCGATTTATCTTGGAGATGGCTGCACATGCATGGACACACGACATGCCTATAAGGATAGATGTTATGAAACAGTATCCAACAATCGATTTAAATAGAAACTAATCACTAGAGACATAAAACATAGTGAAACAAATCAGAACACCTAAATGAATACAAAGTAGTCACTATCTAATCTAAACTATGTTTAATTAAATGAATACAAACCACTCACTATCTAATCCAAACTATGTTTAAGCAATTATTGGCTACCTCAGTACCTGTTATTTGCCAAAACCTACAAGTGCATATGCTCTTTCCCAAGTCAACAGCCATGTTGGTAGGCCAACCATGGATCTCAAATCTTTGATAATCTTCATCTCCACTCCTGATTGGTGTCCATTTTTGAGATTCTTTCCGGATTTTCTGCAATCTACTATGTTTGATTGGTGCGAGCTTACCAACATGGTGGGATAACTTGACCTTGTTTTTTGCAATGGACCGCATCGCAAACATCTGAACCTCCTCTAACAAGGTGATTATAGGCTTAGCTCTGTATTCCTTGATCCTCAAGTTAAAAACCTCGCAGGCATTGTTACAAATGTTATCAATTTTTTGATCGTGTCGGAAATATGCCCTAGTCCATGCTTCTTTAGGCCACTTATCCAAATATGCCCAAGCTCCCTCGTTGAGTCTATTTAACCTATCCATCTTCTGATCAAAACCATGGCGAGTTGTTTCCCTAGCACACTCCCATAATAGTCTTCTGTATTCCTGCTCTTTCCATTGTTTGTTAAAATTCTTCCATAGATGCCAGACATAGAATCGATGGTGTACATTGGGCATAAGCTCCTTTACTGCTGAAGCCAAACCCTGGACCAGCAACACATGAAAATTCAATTATCGTGCCTCAAACAGACCCCCAAAATATTTTAAGTGACCTCAAATGAACCCCCCAAAATATATTAAGTGACTTCAAACTAGCCCTCGCAATGAATTCATTTACTAATCACAGTCTTCAGAACAAGTATGAATTGATTATGCAATACATTTATTAATCACAGTCCTCACAGCAAGTATGAATTGATTATACAAATGCATTTACTAATCACAGTCCTCACAGCAAGTATGAAATGATTATGCAAATAAATCTTACTAATCACAGTCCTCACAGCAAGTATAAATTGATTATGCAAATACATTTACTAATCACAGTCCTCACAGCAAGTATGAATTGATTATGAAAATAAATCTTACTAATATTAGTCCTCACAGTAAGTATGACTTGATTCACCAAATATATTTACTCATTTACCTTTTGTATGTCTGACATAAAAGCCCATTTGTTAGCCATGTAGTCACCCAAGTCATCAAGCAGCAGGTCCAAAAACCACCTCCAATTCTCTTTATTGTCAACATCAACAATTGCCCACGCAATTGGATATATATGGTTGTTGGCGTCCTGAGCCACTGCTGAGAATATTTGTCCCCCAAATCGAGTCTTCAAGAAGGCTCCGTCAAGTCCGATAAGTGGGCGGCAGCCAGCCTTAAAACCCTTCTTACATCCATCCAGGCATACATATATTTTTTCAAATATAGAATCATCCCCTTGTAGATATGTACCAATCTTTACTTTTGAACCAGGATTACTCTTAAGTAGAGTTTCTGCATAATCTCTAACCAAACCGTACTGGGCAGCTGCATCACCGTAAACAATATTTCTTGCGTCCATTAAAGCTCTGGTTAGTGATGATTTGTTTAGGTCTAGGTCACACATTCTCCTGAAATATGATTTAGCTTCACTGTGCTTTAAGCTCGGGTACCTCCTCAATTTCTTTACCAACTTGCCAGCAAGCCATCTCCTATTGGCTGCTCTATTTTTGCTCATCCTAGGACATATGTGTTCATTCTTAAATGTTTTTATTCGCCAGCATGTCTCATCAGAATCCCTGGATGCATAAGCAACCCATGGACATCTAACCATATCCTCATCTTCTCCCATTGGCCACTTGCAAATAGCTCTGACTCTGTAGCTCTCATTCCTTCTAAATTTAATCTCCCTACCTTCTTGAATGGTGAATTCTCTCACAGCATCCATAAATTCATTCTTGATACTGAACTTCATTCCAACTTGTAGCTTTAGTTCACCAAATCGGCCACCCTCGAAGAAGATTGGGTGCACATCATCAGCATCATCATCATCACTCCACTCCTCATCTGAGTTTGGAGGGTTTTCAATTCTTCAGACTTCCAAGAGTCGTTTCCATCAGAATCATCGTGAATCGGATCATATGCATCATATGATTCTTGGTTGTTTTCTCTGTTACCAGTACTTGCACCCAATCTACTTCTTCATCAGAGTTATCCACAACCAGACCGTCATCTTCCTCTACTATTTTCTCCTTGCCCTTCTTCCAGGCAGCACCTGGAGCATGCTTCAACTTAAATTCCCTCAACCTAGCTGCTAAAAGACCACATTTAATATCTGATAAAGTAGAACTATCTTGTGCTCCAGGCTTGTATAGGCTGTCATCTACAGATTCGTACGAATCTTGTGAGTCACTGTCACTGCCATTGCTGTCATCGAGGCTTACATAGGTTTTCTTGCTGCCAGTATTTAGTTTTTGTCCCACTACTCTTCCTTTTAGTCTAGCAGAGGATCTTGTTGCAGTATGAGTTGATTTGGATGAAGTGGCTTTAGATTTATGGGCTGATTTGGGTGTTGGATTGGGCTTGGATGCTGATTTGGGTGTTGGATTGGGTTTGGGCCTGGACCTGGGTGCGGACTTAAGTGTATTTGATGTGGGATTGGGTTTAGGTGTTGGTTTGGATGTGGACTTGGGCTTAGACCCTGGTTTGGGTATGGGCTTAGGTGTCTCCTTAGGTGCAGGTTTGGGCTTAGGTGTAGGCTGAGGTTTCTCCTTAGTTGCTGGCCTGGGCTTAGGTGTGGGTTTAGGTGCTGGTATCTCCTTCAACATGGGGGTGAAAGTAGATGCAGGTTGGGACTTGGATGATGCGTTGGAAGGGCCTTCACTTGTGATGTTGATGGGTGATTTGTTATAGGATGGACTGGCTGGTGTATTATTCTTTGGGCTAGGTATGGTCCCTTCGACAACGTTTTCTACACCAGTGACATTGGGTGTTAGCTCTCTCAATTCAGGTGCTTCTTCCTCTACCATGGGTTGGGAAACTCCATGCTCATAGTATATGTGAATTGTTCCCCCATTGTTCTTTGCATAGAAGCACATCTCTACTAGCTCTTTGTCATGACTTAGTGCTCGCAGTCCACTCTTCATAGATCTACTAGGAACAAGCCACCAACACTCAACCATGTTATCATAACCTAGGACCTTGTAGTAGTCTCTCAATGAAAATACATCTAATATGTCTTCATCCAGCCCAGTCAACTCATCAGTGTGATCATTGTCATACACTAAACTGCTATTTGATTTGGTGACAAAATTGCCTCCATGATGATACACAATTGTTATACGTTCATCCATCTATAAATAAGAGTTAGGAGACAATGGTTAAAAATAACACTAACTTCAATAAATTGACAACAACACTAATTTCAATTTGTATCATGCAATCCTTAATCATGAAACATGAAAGAATAAAGCAAGTAAAATCAACAAAATTTGAATATAATTACATATATAATTGTTCCGTTTAAAGGGAATACTAAAAGTGATCATAAGTGATTAATGGGAGAAACTATTCAAATTAGAACATTAAGAAGAAAAGTTAAAGATACGGTATAATCCCCATTTACTCAAACTTCTTCAAATATTTTTTACCAAAAGAGCACATTCTTCCATTTAACAAATTGATATGTAAAGAGTTGAAGTCAACTAATATTAATGAAGCACCTACTAGGAGAAGATAATCATCATGATAAAATAAAATAAAATAAAAAGAAGAAATGGTAATGGAGAATAGTACTGAAATGATGTTAGAGAACATACGTATTGATAATGTTATATTACATGGTAATGTGTCAAAATCACTACTTAATGCCAAGGATACAAAAAAAAGAGTTTTTCACATGCATATAGGAGTTTAAGTTGAATAGAATAATTGACTTTGGTTGAATAATATTAATTGCAAAACTCCATCGGGCCTTCTATCAGCTTCAATAATTTACATAAAATTCATTTACATCAAATTCTTCAATGGTAACAAAATGACATTGACAGCGGATCCATTAAGTACCAACATAACTTAAATAAAGGAAATGTTCTTTTGCTGCATTGAATGATTGCATATAAAGCATAACATATTACAAAAAGAAATTACGGTTTGAAGGAGGATTTATAATAACTAGGTAATCTCCAATGAAATTCAGACTCAATTATACAACAGTGCTTGAAATATTATATGTACTCACATCTTTCTAGAAATTTTTATGTAAAAACTGAAACCCAATTTCAGATCAGATTGTGTAAGTGGAAGAACCACTCGAGTTTTATGAGAGCCTGCCTCTTATGATCACTCGTTCACTCTACAAGTAGGAACAGTTGCTAGATTTATTGCAAAATAATCCCCTAGGGGGGAAATTGATCCTAAAACCTGTTGTACAAAATAGTATGCATTAGAATTAGTCTAATATGTTAGACTATTGATACTTAACATAGCATAATCATCATAAAGCTAAAAAGAATGGTATTTAGAATCACAGAAATGGAAAAGGTATAATTATTCTAGAAATTTGTATAGTTTTACTAAATTTCAATTAATTTTCTATGGTTTAAAAGTTCGTAATCAAGTTCTTAAATCAAAATTTTCAATTAGATACTTGCAGCTTAAACATTTCTAATTAAGTCCATGTATTGTACAAATGTTTTAAGAATCGTCCTATATTAGCAATTTATGTGTTCTGCTACATTAGATGAAAATATGGAAACAAGCTCCTTTTTTAATGTGATAAGGATCCGTAGAAAACTATGCCAGGATAAGGGAAAAAAAGAATATCTAGAACAAGACGAACATAATGAAAAAATTAGCATAAACTCTATTAACGAAACAATAATCAAAAGTTAAATACACTGCAATGACCGGCCAAAATACAAAATCCTCAGTTAATGATTATCACTTAAACATTCATGGTGGTCATTGATGCATACAATGTTCAGTACAGAAAATATTTTATTTTTACAAGAAATTATCCAATCAACAATTAAATTAAAATGGGATATGAAGGAGTATAATTGTTATTTTAAAATGGAATATGAAGAATTAAAGACTGCTCAAACGGATAAAGGATTGAACGCTTCGATTGATCACAGTCACACATATGCAAAAAAATTAAACCCTAACATACAGAAATTCTATCATCATCAACAATCATAATCAACCACATTCTCCCAAAGTTTCACTGATCAAGTAGGGTGAAAAAAATAAAAAACACCACACAACCAACATTTTCATAAAAACAGAGCACGATAGTTGAGAGCATCAATTTTGTTACTAACCTGTTTTTCAAAAGATGACTCCCAGATAATTAATCTTCACAATGGGGAAGAAAGAAGTAAGAAAAGCTTCAAAGATCCATTACTGTGACATCCATGGTGCTTCTCTGACGGGAAGGAAAACGAGAGGAAGTGGAAGAAGAGAAAGGGTCAACTCAGTCTCACCTTTGGAGTGGTTAGTGTTTAGATTTTCATTTAACCCCTTCCTAAGGGATACGACATCGTTTCTAACAATTTTGGCGCCAATAGTAAAATGGCGTCGTTTTGAGACTACCAGGTGTCATTTAAATTTGCCAGGTTAGCTCTCCGGTGACGGAAATCGCCAGAAGGGCCAAATTGAGGCTCAAGGCAAAATTTCAGGGTACATTTAGAGTCAATTGAAACTTTAAGGGCTAAACTGAGTCAGAGGTCAAATTTCAGGGACCAATTTGAGTATTAACTCCAATTTTTATTTCAAGCACTTTATATCTTACATACACAAAACAAGAGGAAAAAAACATGCAATAACACCATATGATAAAAGAGATCCAAAAATTCATTTTTTCAAAACATGTTAGTAGAGTTTTCAAATAGCAATAAATCCACAATGTAAAAACTATTTTTCCAAATTGTCACCAATGAAAAACAACATAAAATTACTAGGAACTATTTACTATAAAGGAGCAAGAAAAAAAGAAATATTTTTCAATGGGGTTACCTGAAGATTGGAAGAGAAGATGGATTGTGGGTTCATGATGAAGCAGTAGTACCATGGGAAGCGAGTGTAGTCAATGGAATTTGTTGAGAATAACTGAAACATGAAGACTTTATTAATAATGGGGAAGGCTCAGACAAGAAAGTAAATGATAAATGATCGGAGTTCACTTACATGATGTTGTGAGGGGAAGCAAAACAATGTATAGCAAGGTGGACGGCGTGGCATACGTGAGACAGAAGGACGGGGGAACGATAGACACGAGACTGACAATGAAGTGAAAGCAAAGATGACATGGACGCGAGGGTGATGGAAAGAAGGCGACGATGGTTGACTCTAGCTTAAGGTTTAGAGTAAAAAAGATGCCAAATGTGAAGAGGAATAAAAGGCTAAAAGTTTGGCGTGGCTTCGAATACTATTGAGGAAAATTTGAATCTGAGCAAACATTTACTCTTTAACAAAAAATATTTTATTTTAAATCTTACTTTTTAAATTGTTCTTCAATTCAAAATTTACACATTAAACTGTGTTTTAATTTTGACACAAATTGAAATTTTTGTTAATCAAGAAAAAAGTTAGTCTTTATTTACTAGTTATTTTTATCTTTTTAATAAATAAATGTTAAATGACTAATTACTCTTTTTAGTAAATGTTTATGTTTATGTCATATATTAGAAAAAAGATAAATTTAACACAATTTTTTATTTTATTATAGTGTACTATAATTTAAGATAGCATTTATCTTATTATAAATTTGAATTTTAAAAGAAGTTAAATGGTTATAATTTGTATTTCTAAAGACTATATACACACTTTTATACTCTTTAATTTAACAACATTGAATGTGAAGCAATATAAGGTTACATATACCCCATCATAAATAGTATGACTAGTAGTAGTAGATTGTCTAGTTATATTTTTCTTATATGCTTCTCTCACAATATTAATTATTATTTATTTTATTTTTTATTTTTCAATATTGTTCTTTTAATTTTACAATTATGATCTAAAATGAATCTTATAAACCTTTGACCCTCTTTTTTCTTTACTAGTGATTTCATGCTCAATCAATTATTATTTATATTAATTTTAAAAGTTTAGTGTTACATGAGGCAATAAAATAAAATTTTATTAAAATATATCCTCTTTAGAGTAGTTTTTTTAAATTATATTCTATTACTTTTGTGTTTTTGAACTATAAATGAATTTGGATTTAAATTAAATGTTAGAACTAAAATATAAATATATTTTGACATTGGCTATTCTTATATATATATATTTGATATTTTTAATTATTGAATTCATACAAATGAATGTTTTGTTTTTACATCCTAAATTTTAAATATGTTTATCTATGCTTTTAAGGAGTGAATATTCACACAATTAAAGGGTGCAAAGTAAGGAGCTCGGTAAAGTTTAAAAATATTAATATGTTGACTATATTACGCAGTTCAATGGTTTTTAGACAAGGTAAGTAAATATTCATATCACTCATAAAATATTATTTGATTTTATTTTTTTTTACATATTTAAAATATTTCTATATCAGTTTAGATGAATATTTTTTGAGTACATATTTGTTCTTGTTAAAAGTACATAAATAATATAATATTTTAGTGCTTTTTTTCATAATAAATAATCATCATAAATAGGGCACAATGTTTATTTGGCAAATTATTTTACTTAAATATTATTTCTTATTAAATTGGATACATGTGTTTTTTTCGTAATGTAAATGAATAGTGGGATATTTTGATACTTATTTAGTTTTAATATAAATTAACATCATAAATAGTAAACTAAAATATTAAATTTAAAAGATTATAATAGAAACTAACTATACAAATAATACTCTATAGAGTACACAAAAGAATTATAATTAATATGCATTATGCAATCCAAATAATTTTCATATGTTAAGAAATCCTGGAAATTGTTTAGCATAGCATTTTACTCAAATATTATTTTTATTAAGTTGGATACATATTTGTTTTTTTTTCTTAATGTACATGAATAGTGGAATACTTTGAAATTTATTTTTGTTTTGGTATAAATAATCATTATAAATAATTAACTAAAACAACAAATATTTAAAATTCTAACAAACACTAATAACATGAATAATACTCTACAATATAACAAAAAATTAAACTAATACCAAATCCAAATAATTTTAACTTGTAAAAAAGACTTGGGAATTATTTAGCAGGGCATTTTACCTAAACATTATTTACAATTATCTTAGATATGTATTTGTATTCTCTTAATATAAAAATAGTGGAATATTTTAGGTTATACATACCATTTCATAATAAATATTTTTTATAAAATTGATTAAATTTGTAAAAAATTGATATTTTATAAAAAAAACCTAGCAACATAAGTAGACATTTGTAGAGTACACAAATTTTTTTTAACTAATATCAAATTCAAATAATTTTAACTTGTAAAGAAAACTTTTAGATTATTTGACAGTATTTTAGTTAAATATTATTTTTTTCTAAGTGTTTTATAGTAAATTAATATTGATTAAAGTTAAATAAAATAACAAATACTTACAATTCTAACAAACACTAATCACACAAATAATACTCTACAGAGATCACAAAAAAATTTTAAACTAATACCAAATCCAAATAATTTTGACATATAAATAAACTTGGGATTGGCAGAGCATTTTTAACATGTTTGTTTCCTCTTTATTTGTATATAATTGTTATTTATTTTGATATATTTTTGTACTATAATAGATATGAATAAAAGCTAGATTTAAAGCCATATCATAGTCTAGAATATAGGCAAGGATTGAACAATATTTTAGATTTTACTTTTGCTAATGTATCGTCCGATAGTATAATAAAGTGTTCACGTCTTCAATGTGGGTTTCAATTTATGCAAACAAGAGAGAATGCATGTAACCACCTATTGAGAAGGCCCTTTTTCCCTTAGTTATACTATTTGGTTGCATCATGGTGAGAAACCAAGTAAAGAGAGCTCTAGTTGGAAACAAGTAACTAAAAATCCTATATGTTAAGTAAATTCAATATCACAAATGGTCAATGAAGTATTCAATATCACAACGCAATATGGAAGCGAGGACACAACAAAGGGTGAACATGTCGAAGATGATGAAGAGGAGTTGTCATATTTATATAAAGGTCTAGTCGCGAGGCGAGGACATGAATTATATCCCAGATGCTCAAAATACTCAAAGTTATCCTTCCTAGAAAGCTTTATCATATTAAATGTATGTGTGATGTCAATGACAAGGCAATGTCTATGATTCTAGATTTATTGCGGGATGCATTTGAGCAAGCAAAACTTTCGAGCAAATTTATGAAGCTAAAAAGACTATCAAAAAGTTGGGTATTGAATACAAAAAGATAGATGCATGTCCAAATGATTGCATGCTATACTTGACCAATTGCAAGCGATTTGGGACTTCAATATGAAAGCAAAAGACGTAGAAGGGTTCTATTATTAAGCTCAAGATACATGTCAGTAGAAATGGGAAACCTTTACTAGTAAAGACTTTTCATTACTTTTCTCTTATACCACGACTATAATGGTTATTCATGTACAGTAAACATTAATAGACATGTTATGGAATAAAGAAGCTCGTAATAAGGATAGTTTGTTGAGGAATCCAAGAGATGCTGAAGCATAGAAAAATTTTAATACAAAGTATACTAATTTTTCATAGAATCCGCACAGTGTTTGGCTAGCTTTAGCTAGAGATGGATTTTATCCTTTTGAAAACATGAGATTGCATTGATATGTATGATGCTAATAAGAAAAACACTTCCAAGATATTTATGATAATATGGTGCTCACTATATTAAATGATAGTAGGAAATCAAAAGATAATATCAAAGCTCGAAAAGACATACAGTACATGGGCATAAGGCCTGACTTATGCCTGTACAAAGGTGGTAAATATCTTTCTGCCATATTTACAATCTAAAATACACAAAAAGATATATTTCTGAAGACTACAAAATGTGGTTTTTCCAGATGAGCACTCCAGCAATATTACTCGTGTTAACTTGCAACAGTGTAATTGTTTGGATTGAAAAGTTATGACTACCACATTCCAATGGAGCATTTACTACCAATTTTACTGAAGAATGCATTGCCTGCCCCGGTGTTCACTATAATAGCCAATCTTTCATCATTTTTTTGAGAACTTTGTGGGAAAGACATAAACCCTTGACAGCTTGCTGACCTCCAAAATCATGTCATCCATACCCTGTGTCATATGGAAATGATCTTTCCTTCGTACTTTTTCACAGTCATAGTTCACCTTATCGTGAGTCTTGTTGATGAAGTAAGTCTTAGTGAATAGTTAATGATACTTTAGATGGAGCAGAGACTGAAACACATGATAAGTTAGTTAAGGTCACCTCCCTTTGGAATTGACATTGCCATGCATTTTGATCTCATTAAGGTTTCAAAAGAAGACAATGGGGTTTTAGATGGACATTAAATAAAAAATGATGTACATGTTACAGATAGGAGTGTCAATCTGAACAAAAAAGCCATAGTTTAGAGATGATCTATCAGATCCTCTAACACGCGAAACATGCAGATTCATGATAGTGTATTTTTTGTCAGGTCAATACGATGTTTCAAGGAAAATTTTACGTGAGCAAAGCACTAGTAATTGATGATGTAATGGATTTGTCAATCTTTGAATTTAAAAAATGGATTGATTGATCATATTTTGATGGTTAGGGTTATAGTATTAGATATTTGACTATGGTATAAATATCTTAGTCATGTTAAGTAAGGTGCAACTTGGAAGGATCCTTAATTTATGCTTAATTAAACTTTGTTTTATTTTTATGAATCCATCCTAAACGTTGACTTATTGTTTCTTTTAAATTTATGTCTAAATGCAAATTTAAAAGACATTATACTAAAGGAAAAAAATTAATTACTAAATTTGTGCACATGATAAACAAATTTGAAATATTATTTTAAATTATTTTGTTTAAGGTTTTGTTTTGAAATTCTTTTGGCCAACAACTTTTATTTTGTTAAATTGCACTATAAATTAAGAAAGAAACATCATACTAGAGCTTTATAATTTCGTGGCAGTTAAAAAAGAAACTGCTGCTAAATAAAATAAATTAGTAGTGATTGATACAAAACCGTCACAAAATCTTAATG
Source organism: Arachis duranensis (assembly GCF_000817695.3). Taxonomy (NCBI): domain Eukaryota; kingdom Viridiplantae; phylum Streptophyta; class Magnoliopsida; order Fabales; family Fabaceae; genus Arachis; species Arachis duranensis. The sequence continues at coordinate 81,992,838 of NC_029775.3, read as the reverse complement.
AATTTGGCGACGCGTACTTTTCCGCTACATTGACCACCGCCAAATGTCCTTTTTGCAGCAATTTGGGTCAAACCACTGATAAAATTTCACTACGTTACAGCGTCGGCCTATTACACCATATTTGTCACGACCAAATCCGTCTATGACTGGCGCTTAAGAAAATCTTCCCAAGCAAGCCTCAAAAATCGATATTACAGAAAATAGAAACAAATAGAATTTCAATCATACTAAAAGGCAATGTATCTACAGGCATTATATTTAAAACATACTCAGCATATTTACAAAAAATTCTACTTTAATATTTACAGCAAAGCATGATCTATTAGTTTCATCTACAAAAATATTTACAAAACAACATACTCTAGTCACTTAAGTCGGAACCTGCCTGTGTCACATGGAGCAGTTTAACAGTCTAAAGAGCTTTAAAGCTATTTACACGAAACATCAAGTCCTTGAACAATAAAGGGTTCACCAACACAAACAAAACTAGAGCGGAACAGATAAAGTTGGATTAGGATCAAGGCCCATATCTGAAAAAAAAAATGAAGTGCAACAAAGGGAGTTTTGTAATTCAGTGGTAAACAGAGCATCTATAGCCCCACAAAAGACAATTGTATAATTAATAAACTCTTAGTTAAAATAAATCCACTTTAATATTAGTGACAAATATACTCAAACTCAATGATAATTAATTATAAATATCAACATTCAAACTCTTTTATTTATAACAATATACGTAGAAGGTTATCTAATCCAGAAGAGTCAAAATAACAGACAGAAATCACACTAGGTTGTTTTCGTTTGTGCGAGTTCTGAAACATAAATGTTCCATTGGTTTTGTGGACATGAATTAGCTAGGAACCATTTCATCTCACATGGTCCTAAAAAAGCAATTATATACTGACAAGGTGCACCAAGTCTAGCGCTTACTGCCGCTAGCTGTAGTTTCTATCATAGAACTTTCTAAAATATTTTGACATACAAATTATGATCAAGCTAAAAGTTGCCAAACAAATTAATAAGTGCATCATCAATATAATTCGAACTTTACATTCAAAGTATATATGCAAGATAATATTTACAGTATAGTTTAATTTCTCAAATGACAACTTAATTCATTTCAACACAAAATATTATGTCTCAAGTGGGATTTTCTTTGTAAAATATTTAACATAAACATCATATTTACAAATAAGTTAGTAAATAACTAAATAATAAATTTTAAAATTATTTTCAATAATTGTAAAAATGATACAATGCTAAAATTTAACCATAGATACAAAGCTTACTCACAGACTAAAATCCAAGAGAGGAATTTCTACTCCACAGGTTCCAACAAGCAAGGAGAGTGGTTCCTTTCAGAATCTAATATAACAAACATAACAATAATAACTCTAATAAGTTAATTTTAACATCAATTGACATAATAGAGCTTATATACCCAAAAATCCCAAATTTTATCTTACTTTAACCCTAAATTTTCGAGTTTATTCATACCTATAACTATAACCATGACAAAAATTAAAGATATAGGTAATTATCAAAATAAAGAATCACCTTAATGTCTTAATAATTGGTAATACTTGAATTAAAGGTTATTTCCCTCTTCTTCAAGCTTAAGATACTTCAATAAAATTTTGGAATAAAAGCCAACATAGGAGAGAACAATAGATAGAGCATAATAGAGTTGGAGTAGAAGAAGAGTAGTGTAAATAATCAAAATAAGAGTGTATGAAAATTTATTATTGAGGAAATTACCATGAGGAAGGGAAACACTAGAGAACATGCAGAAGAAAGAAGTGAAGGAAGAAGAATGTGTTTTTTTCTAGAATGAAGAGTGTGTGTGTGTGTCCTGTTGGAGTGGGAAGGGTTAAAGGAGTTATGGACTTAGCCCAAAGTCTTTCTTCATTATTATTATCATTATTGTAAGGCCCTACAACATTAACCGCTGCTACATTTCTATTTGCAGCTGTTTTGGTGAACTACCGCAAAATTCATGCTGCTATCTGCTGAGTTTATTGTATAATAATAATAATAATAATAATAATAATAATAATAATAATAATAATAATATTGAGCATCTATCGCTTTATTGCACGTGGAATAAAGCGATAGATTATGAAAGATTATGAAGAGACATATAAGATTGAAATAGTGTCTTGTTTGGCACGAAAGATAGAAGGACGAAGACACTGAATAGTAAGCTTCTGTATTTGAAAGAAGCCCGGTTTAGAAAACGTCCTCAGTATGCACACAAACAATGATAGAATCTAAAACTTATTAAAAAACAAAACATATATAATTTTTATTCAAAATGATATCAAAGTATAATGCTCAAATACTTAAACCAAAAATACTAAATTCAAGTAAGCTCCTATAAAATTAAATCTGGAATAAATGCAGATAGTATTATCTCTCTGCCATTCTCAGATAGTTTAAATAATAACTTATAGTCAAGAGTTAAGAAGCTCTGCGACATTTGCTAATGACTTAGTAGGTCATCTAAACCAGTTTGAGATCAAATTAACTCATCTAACCAATTCCAAGGACCAAATTGAGCATTACCTCAAATCACATCATTCAATAATGTAAAGAAATGAAAATTAATGTTTAGGGCAGTCTTTATTCATTATGTTTGAACAAGACCTAAATTTAGTCAACAATTTATCGAATTTCTACCAAAAGAAAAAACCTTGAAAGATACATGATATATAGCAAAGCAATGCAAATCTTTCTTGGAAATCAATTAGATATATTCTTAATCACTGAGTTCTAAAACTAAAGAAAGTAAAGAAGCATGTAGTCAATGATCCTCCACATACAAATTAAAGAATTATAAGCCAGAATGTCTACATCTTTCAAAAATTTAATCATGAATATACAAATTAGTACATAGAGTAATTTACTATTGCCATCCATTGGAAGTGAACACGAATTAAGAATTTTATCAGTGTGAGATTTCGAATCTAACCTTGAAAATCATTACATGGCCATTACTAAAACAACCTTTTACAATAGCTGGAGCTAAACCATAAAATACTTTGAACCTTTAAACAGAAATACATATGTAACACACTCAACCAATATTTCACTCAAACACAAATTTATAAACAATTATCCATCAAAGAAGTCATAATAAAACCCACTTTTGAGAGACCAACAACAAAGGTGACTTTGCAACTCTTACTATTGACAGAAAGAGGCAAGCATAGGATTGTTAAATCTAGAAGAGCATCAACATCATCATTGAGCTAGATATACACAATACATTAAAAGGGAGGAAAAACATGGAATGTATTCTATCACTCACCACACCCCACCCATGGTTATTTGAATGCATAAATGTGACATTTCATCAAACTGTTTGATGGCATAAAAGTTAAAATGAAAGAGATGAGTGGAGAAGAATCACGAGAAGAGGCCGTGCAGTGCCAAAGCATAGGTAAAGAGGAGGCAACAATGGAGCAGAAGCATCAGAGTGGTTAACGTCAATTTTCTAGCTCCATTGTTGCTTCCGTTTATGCCAATACATAGAAAGGAATCATAACAAATCGAGAATCAGAAGCCAAAATGCCCAAAATTAGAATAAAAAACCCCCAAGATTTCACATAACCAATTGAAAATTGATACATACCTTCTATATCTCAATTAACCATTGCAGTTCATCATCGCTATCAAAGCCATACACACCTTCGAACTGAAAAGTAAGAGTAAGTTAGAGAATGAGCAAGAAAGAGAGGATATAGAACAGAGATTGCTTACCTGGTAACAGAGGAAATAACGATGATGATGAGCGGCAACGATGAAGAAAGATGAGCGACGATAGTGAGCGAAGAGATGACGAGGGTGAGCGACGACAGTGAGCGAAGAGATGACAAATGTGAGTGGAGAAGAAGGAGAATGGCGTGAAACCCTTCCTTTTAGAATGGCGCAGGCATGTATGCAGAGGGCACAAATGATTTCACTGAGTGTTTATTTGGTGTTTTAATATTAGGAAATACTTATGAAACACACTTAAAACATAATAAATATGTTACTCTTCAAAAACGCACTCTTTGGTAAGAAACGTGTATCCATAGATGTTAAAATAAGGCTATGCTTTATAAGTGATCTTTTTAATATTTAAGGAGAGACTTTTTATGTGATTTTATAATTGTGTTTCTTATTCTACTATAAAAAGGTAAAACAGAGAAAAGTGTAGCCTACATTATACTCATTCTAAATATAGCCTAAAAAAAATGTTGTTGAGTGGTTGATTTCTTTTGGTAGTGCACTAACACAACTAGAAAATGGCTTAATACAGACAAAATTACAGATAGATTTAATCTATATTACAGACGGATTTTTGGTTACCGACAAAATTACCGATGGATTTTGTCCTTCTGTAAAAGTATCGTCGGAAATTATTTACCGACTGATTTTTTTCCTTCGAATTATAACCGATGGAATTTTACTAGTTACCGACATATTTTTGCTCTGTAAATTCTCCCTTCCATTTTCTTGAAATGTCGAACTTTCAGATGGATTTTTCGTTGGTAATTACAGACAGATTACTGACAAATTTTTCTTCTGTAATTGGAACCTTAAAAAATCATCACAAACTCTGAATACAGATAGAAAATCCATCTGTAAATCTGTCAGTAATGTAAAATAGAATTTTTTTAAAAAAGTTTTCCATTGCAAAATGAATACTTTAGGTTTGTTTTCTAAATTTACTCCATCAAACACTGTAAATTGAAAAAAGAAAGCCAAAAATCACATAAATAAACATAATATTCATTACATGATACCTATAAAATTGAATGTTATTTTTCAACATCATTGGCCAATATCTCACTGTCTTAATAAAAAGATACCCAAAAAAAAATAAAATGACCATCCTAATGTCACATGAATGTCACAAATTACACTTAGCACTTAAAGATAGAATAATCTAAAATATTAATTGATAACTAAGTTGCATCGGCAGCATCAAGCTTCACATTCAAAGTTAATCTTGACATCTCCTGATTGAAATAGAATCAAAATCTGAATTGGAATTGGACTGAATTGGAATGCTTGAATAAAAATAAAACATATTATTTAAAGCATTTTGCACTCCAGAAGTAGTCTCTTTTTACATGAACAATTTTCTATAAAAGAATCAGTAAATAGAGAATCACATCTCTTCTTAGAAAGCAAGGACCATGAGCTTCTTAAAGGAGGGTAAAGGAAGAACTGTAGTAAAATTTGAAGACATAATACCTTCACATAGTAGCTGAATGCAAGCTTGCTAAGTAATAGCATTATGCAAAATAAACTATACCTGTCATAACAAAGTACAATCATATACTTTAATACCAAAATATACGAAGAGCTAAACGAAAACTCTCAATTGAACCATTATTAAATAGTGGTTGTATACTTTAATGTCCCATTATCACTGCCAACTTCACTTCTCTATATTAAATGTACACATGAAAAATTTTGCTTCACTCATAAAAGGTACCTCTAGAACAATTTATGCCAAAGAATCAAAAGAGAGAAAAACAGAGATCAGAACAAAAATAAAATAATTAAAAAGTAAAAAAAATTGAAAAAAGTTTGAGAATAATATAATAATTATTAGTAACCAACACTTTGTATTTCTTATTAATAATACAATAATTATTATAAAGAGTGGATGAGTTTGAGAATTTTGACCCAAAAAAAAGTGGTTCATGTTTACCATCTCTGTCGATAAGACTAGCACAGAAGGGAAAAGATAATAAACATTGCATTAGTGTATTAACAAGGGAATGAAAATGGTGATGCAAAGAATTAGCATGAGTTTTGGGAAGATGAGAGCAAAAACACATACCTAAGTACTAACATTCAGTTTTTGTATAACCGCACGCCCCACCCAATTGATAATAGAATTTCATGAGCGCAACCAATGCAAAAGATGCTGAAAAACATAAAACCTTGTCAATAAATAAAATCAAGGTTTAGACTCGCGCTTTACGCGAAAGTAACAACAACAACAACAACATCTTTTGTCCATATCATGAGATAAATTAAAAATATATTTTCATAAATATTATAAATAGGTAAAATAAAATTCAATGGCATAAGAAAAGTAAACCTTTATCTTGCTAATTAGAATAGTCTTCACAAATAAAGCAAAATAATCTTATTTGATGAAGTGTGTGCTGCTGCTGACCACCCTCATTACACATATGGTTTAAAATCAGAATCAATAGTAACATTAATCATCCACTGCAATAAACCATACAAATACTGTAAGCAAGAAAGGAGCTATCATGAAAAAGTTTTGTTTTTTGTTCTCTTTTCTAAGCATCTAGTTTATTATCCTTAAAAAAGTGAAAAAATTGGCACCAATAAGAACTTTTCATTTTAAAAGTAAAACTTGTGTGTGAAAAGGGTAGCCATAGTACAGAGATATGGCTAAGAATAGAAAGATAAACATTGTCTCGGTTTATTAACACAAGAGAGTTCATCTTTATAATTATTCAATAGAGATGCCTCAAGAAGATAAAAAAAAGTATGATCTTAATTTAAACTATAATTTAAAAGGTAAACATAAAGTTCATAAGAAAAAAAAAAGTTATGAATTAAGTCCTTGCTCTAATTTGATAATCTTTTGTTAAATGAATAAAAATATAAATAGATGAACAACCTGCTTAGTGTTTGCTCTAAAGAATCTGTTCTTTTCCCCCAATCTTCAGAACATTTCTTGGGAGTTTAAAAAAGTGGCTTTATATTATAATATTAACTATTAACGAAAGATCTAACTAATCAAATTCACTCTTCACATTCATACATACAGAATCAGTGCCCTCAATTAACATGTATTTTTCATATATAAAATGATGTATCTAGTCAGAAGAGTAGTTTTATTTTTATGCAAGATCAAGAGCAAATGGTGGTTGTGTAACCATGTACGGTTGTTAAAAAGGCTACATAATCAATTAAGAAAAAGTCACCTGACCTTTTTATTTTGGTCATTCATGTATAAATTGGATAATACACTAGGAATATAAGGTTACATAATGCCATATATTGATAAAACTTGTCACTTGTCCTACTTTCATCAATTAAGAAATAGGAATAACTAGAAACGGATACAAAAGGGATCATATGGAATCATTTACCAGTTCTCTCATTAAGTTGTCTTGCATCTGAGATCCCCTAAAAAAAAGGTAAATTGGTAAGCTTTTAATCCACATGCATCAAAACCTATAATAAATTCATAAACAGTAAAAAAATAGTACAACAACAAGAATTAAAAACATTTGAACATTAAAAAAATTGTTGATTTATTTTGTTATTTAAAATGAAAAAGGTAAGGCTGAGTAGTAGTACAGAGTGAAGAAAACCAAAAAAGAATAATTCAAAAATGATGTGAGCAAGGAAGGGTATACGTAGTACCAAAGCACCATTGTCAAATGTGTCATTCCAAATTAATATCCCATTTCTCAAGCTTTTCATCAAACAGCTTACATGTATCATTCGAAATGCTTTGATTAAATAAAAAATTCATCAGAGTAACCAAATAAATCACAAAAGCAAAAGCAAACGCTAGCTTAATCCCAAATCAAAAATAAAATCAAGCAGCAATTAAACTAACTGGAAGAAAGGATAGCATACCTTACCACCAGGCAGGAGTTGCGAAAATGCATGCCAGTCAAACCGAGGAAATAAGTGAGCTAACACAACATGACCAGCTTCATGAACAGCAAGTAGTCTCTTCTTTTCAACAGATACCAAAATTACATTAATGAGTTCAATATACAAGATGTTTCACTATCACCAATTCAAAATGAGAAGAACTAATGGTAATACACGTACACTTTCTTCACATTTCTGTTGCTCTCCCTCAGTGAGAAGCACACCCATACCCTTAAGCAGTTGTTTATCTAATACATCAACAATGTCTTGCTAGAAAATTTTTGAATGCCCTTTCCTCACCTGCAGCCAATAATAGAAGCTTTAATTTTGCATCTTATCTTTGCTTACTAATATAGTAACAAAGGGAAGAGCAGCAAGGGGAATTTACCATGTAAACTGCATACAAGATGACCAGAAGCTATGAAAGGATTTGATTATGGCTATTCATGGCCTGGGCTTTCATAACTACTACTAGCACTCAAAAACACTAGGTTAAGGCTTTATTTATCTATAACAGTTTCCTACTATAAATGAAAAATACATGATTGTCAATTGTCATAAACTGAATGAGAAGATTGGACTATGCTCCAACTCACTTCGAGCCTTCTCAGATTAAAAAACAAATAGATGTTGCAGCCCTTAAATGTTTTGTAATGCATCAACTCTATCATTTGTACATTAACTCCCCTTACCAAAAACCTATAGTTCTTAACCGTGATTAATCACATTTCCTTCAACTATAGACATATTAAAGTCACACTGAAGACACCACTATGATGTTGTATACAGCAGGTCTAAATCTGGAAGTTAGTAGCACAACAAAGAATAAAATCAAATGTAGTAGAAACCCACCATCATTATTGCTGCTTCATTGACAAGGTTTCTTATATCTGCTCCTGAGAATCCAACAGTTTGGAAGACAAGCTATTGATGTAAGAAATCAATGTATGAGTTCAATGGAAAAGAGAGAAGTGAATTTGAATAGATAAGCAATATACCTTTTCAAAATCAACATCCTCTGCATGTTGCTTTCCAAAACTATGCACACCAAAAATTTGGACTTTTTGCTTCGCATCAGGTAAACCAATGTACAGTCTTTGATCAATTAAACAATCAAGAACTGTCATTGAGTTGAGGAAGAGAAGAGGCTTCAATTCACAACAATTATATGAACATGAAAATGCACTATCTGAAGAGAAAATAACATAATTGAATCAATTAAATAAATAAAAAAGAAAACAATAAGAATTGAAGTAGAAGATGATGGTGGAGAAAGAAGAATACCTCTTCCTTATGTGTTGCTCTCTTAACAGCATCAAGGTTCCTTCTTGAAGAAGCATTCTTCCTTGCCACCACACAATCCACAGAAGCAGAAGCATGATCTGATGCGAGTCCAATTCCAGGGCCACACCATACATCCTGAAAAGAATAAGATTTTCCGTTTAATTTAAGTGACACAGATGTGACAACTAAGTACCTAATACTGTGGTCATTCACATATCTGTGGAGTCATAAGAAAATTATTGTGATTAAATAAGTGAAAAGAGGATAATACTAACCAATGATCAGCAATACCAGGAAAGGCAGAAGCAAGATAGATAAGAATTGCGTGACTGCCAAGAAGAAAAGAACACGTCTAATTGAAGTTCAAATTCATGGAAATGATTGATCAAAATGAAATTGAAATAAGAAGGAAATACCTCTTGAATAGCTTGAACCTTCCATCAACAATAGCAGGGAGTTTCTTGAAAGGGTTGATAGATGATAGAGCCAGATTATGGAGGTTTAATTAAAGAGGTAGATAAGTGTCTTCAGAAGCATAGTAATTGTAACGATTACCTACAAATTTGGGAGATAACTGCTATCTTTTGGAGATTTCAACTTTAATCTCATCGAATTCTATTCCATTAACTCTATTGAGAAATTAAGCATTAGCAGTAGTAGTAGCAGAATTCAAATTCCAGAAAAGAAATACAACGTTGAATTGAGTTACTTGCAGAAGATAAGAACGACACGAGATGGTTGGGACATGCGGTCCGCATACACGTTTATCGACGGATTCTATTTTCCGTCTGTAATTTATGCTAATTTTTTTTTGTTTTCCGACAAAAAATTCTTCTAAAATTTCGTCTATATTTCCGTAGGATAAAATCTGTCGAAAATATTCGTCTGTAATAACTAGTTTTCTAGTAGTGTAAGTTTTTTCTATATAGGCTTGATTGATTTGATGGGTATATACGTATCAAATCTTGCTTATGCTGCATGATCATCGATCAACAATCATTATCATCATCATTATAATATATAAAGGTCCATAGTAGGCCAAAACTTAAAGAATGTTCAACTATTTGTTGTAACCATGTCTACTACTACAGCCGCCAGACCCATTAAGGCCTTAAACAAAGAACTAATAATTTTAATGATAATGGAGGCTATGATATTATGACTAATGGAAATGTTGTAACATGGATTCCTACTTGATTCCCAGTTCCCATCGCTGTCGCTACTTAACGACCAATAATATGGCCGTTGCATGACATACTTTGCTAGGTTTATATTATTATTGTTAAGCAAAAAAATGTGACTCTTAAGGTGTATATACATATCGTGTGTGTAGACTTCTTGTTCTTATTATTTCTGTAAATTTAAACTTACACCATTCATCGTTTCTATACCAGCAATTGTATGTAATTTTTCTTTTGTATTAATTTTTGTGCTTTTTCATTATTATATGCTAACGGTCATGTGGAAATAAAAAATAATGGTTAAACAAGGAAAAAAATTTAATATTTATGTTTTAATACGTTTATAATAAAACTATGTCAATGTGTAAACGTACAAGTTCTTTGATTCTCCAATTCCAAGTAAGTTATTAATTATAATGGTCACATGCATTTATGCTACTATAAAACCAATTTTTTTAGGAGAAACATTTTCATTCATGAAAATCCTCAAACGACATTTATATAAATTAAATTGTAAAGAAAATATTATATTTATATCTAAAAAAGAAAACATCTATTCTCTATTTGAATTATATGCTGACAGTGAGTATAATATTTAATTATAAAAAATTTTAATGTGCATAAATAAAGAATTTGAGTCTTTTATTTTTAGATACACTCAGAATATGTTGTAATATAGTTATTAGATACTTCTTCTTTAATTTGAACAAACTTCTCTATTTTTAAATATACTCAAAATATGTTGTAACACTTTTTTAATTTAGAAATAATTTTATAGACGAAAAACTTCTCTTAGTGTATTTTCCTCTTAGATCTAATAGATCTATAATTTCATATCCAAAACACATATAAAAAAAGATTAATACACCACAAAAAAAACTAACCACATAGAGGATTATTGAGATTTAGATCTCAGAAAATAAAGCCAAAAATAGAAGTAGTAATACCAAAGAAATAGAACAAAAGAGAAGGAAAAGGAAAGAAAAGAGTAGGTGGGGTAGGGGAGAAAAGAGAAGAAGAGAGAGAAAGATCCCAAAAAAAGAAACAATGATCAAAGAAAAAGAAAAGCGGAAGAAAAGAGAAGGAAAATTGTAAAAACCCAATTTTCAGTACGCCATGATCATATCGAAAACCAAATGTTACCAACTTGCTTTCTAGATATAACTATTATTTAATAGTAAGCCTGTAACCTTGTTAGTGCGTAATCGATTTTTTGCAGGAAAAAACTTTTTCTTTATACAAAAGGATACGGAAAACTAAATCAACATACATGAACAACAATACAGAAAATAAAATACAGAAAAAAGAAAGGTAGTCATAATAAGACGTCATAAAAAAGAAGTCAGTTAATCCATTCTTTATCCAAAATATACATGTATAAACTCTTGACACTCCGGAGCCTGGCCCATAGAAGAAGCCCCTAGTCTGGCAAGTCCAACAAAATACTAGTCTCTCTGTGGGTCTATGATGAAAGGTCAAATGTCGGTTTAGAATTCCCTCAAAAAGAATTTTTTTGTCAATAGTATAGTTCCAAACCAACAATTGACCCTCATAGTTTAGAAGAAGACGTGTCACAATTCAAATCAAATAACCGGGAGTTTTAAATCCTAGGTCGTTCTCCCACAAAATTGCAGTGAGGTGTGCATATCATTGCCTATAAGAAATCAGGGGTGAGATATCAATATTTACAAGAATTTAAATAGCACGAAGGTAAATGACAATGAACCAGTAAAGGAAAGAAAATTCAAATGGCAAAAAAGGATATTGGCAAGGGTTGAGAGTTAAAGGTCTCTATCCTAGTCATTAACCATAAACATGACAATTATGAAGAGTTAATCCCACTTAGCCAACCTCTATACATTGAAAAAAGTCAAATAAGCATAATTGATCTTAATCCACAAATCCTAGCCAACTCACCAATTAACTTAGTGAAATACTAGCATTAGTGAAAATCAAGTCAACTAACAACCCTAAATTACTAATCAATATTAGACATCAATGACTCAAGGTTACCTAAGTTCTCAATCCCAAGTCAAGAGAGTAAAATCTACTCTATAATTGAGAGAGTCAGTTTATCAAATACTTAGAAGGCATATAAACAAAGGATCTTAATAAATCGCAAGGATTAATAAAATCTATGAATACCAATTATAAGAAAATAATAATAACAACTCAATTAAGCAACAATAAACATGAAAACATCAAATTGCATTAAAGAGAAATTGAAATTCAACAAGTGTTCAATAACTAAAGTTATCCAAAATTGAGAAACTAACAAGTATGACTAAACAAATTGAGATGCTAGAACAAGAAATTATAAAGAAAAGTACACTAAAACAAGAATTGAAACCTAAACTAAGGAGAAATTAAACTAAGATTCTAGAGAGATATTGGAGCTTCTCTCTCTAGAATTATACCCAAAAACCATACTAAAAACTATTCTAACACTATTTGGTTGATCTTTCCTTTGTCCATGCTTCAAATGCTTCAGAAATGAGTTGGATTCGTCCCAAAATTGGCCTGAAATCGTGACCCATGTGTTCACTTAAGTAAATCACGTGCTGCAAATCATGCGTACACATGAGGGATGCTATGCACAAATTGGAGATTTTCCAAAAGATGTGTATGCATAAGGCATGCGTATGCACAACTAGGCAGATTTTCAAAATTTCAATTCTTCATTTCTTCATTTCTTCAAGCCATCCTTGCCTTATAACCCTTAAATCACTCAAACAAACACATCAAGACATTGAACAAGAGAAAGGTGAATTAAATATGGCAATTTTAAGCATAAAAAGTATGTTTTTCACAATTAAGCACAATTAGGGAGAGATTCACAAAAACATGCAGTTTCAATGAATAAATGAAAGATATGTTGATAAAATCCACTCTTTTCAAGCAAAAAAATAATTGTAAAATATAGATTTATAATTCTCCCACACTTAAACAAAAGCATGTCCTCATACTAAGCATTAGGAAAGACAAGATCAATGGATGTCACACTTGTTAAAAAGTAAACTATCTATATCTATCTATCTATCTATCTATCTATCCATCTATCCATCCATCCATCCATCCATCCATCCATTAATCTATCTATCTATCTATCTATCTATCTATCTATCTATCTATCTATCCATCCATCCATCCATCCATCCATCCATCCATCCATCCATCCATCCATCTACTTGTATGTATTTATATCTACTTAGTCAAAACAAATCAATTTTCAATAACACACACTATAAGAAAAATACCCATTCAGCCACATTTTTTTAAGCTACATTTGAAAAGCGTAGCCTATTCATAGAATAGGCTACGCTTTTCTCAGTGTTGCCTTTTTTTTAGAGAAAAGGAAACACAATTCTGGCATCATTTAAAAAGTGTAGCCTTAGGTATTATAGAAATCACTTATAAAGCGTAGCCGAATATTAATATCTATGGGTCCACTTTTTGTATAAAAGAGAACGCTTTTTAAAAGTAGCATATTTGTTAAGTTTTAGGTGCGCTTTAAAAGTGATGCCTAATAGTTTTCCCTCTTTTTTTTCCCAATCGAAAGCAAACTCACAACACTTAGTGAAATTTTTGTTCCCTCAAAAGCTCATTATCCCCTTTCTGAAACTCACAACATTTAGTGAATCACAGCGCCAAATCCCCTTTCTGGAACCACACAAATCACATCGCCTTTGTTCCCTTGGAAGCTCATCACTCATCATCGCGAAGAACCTCTCTGAATTTTTTGTTATCACAATGCCTTTATCCCCTTTCTGAAACCCTCTCACCATCACGAAGAACCACACACAACACTCACTATCGCCACTAACCGTCGCTCTTCTTCGCCCTCATACACTGAGCTGTGCCGTTCTCAGTATCGTCATATTTGCGCTTCTCATCGTCCTCCCCCTTTCAGTTTGATCGTCATCACTGTAACCCTCACCTTCGCCATTCTCGGTTTCTCACCATCACTGGTGACCGTCGCCACCCAGTAACCACTCATTGCCAGTCACCGTCGCTGTTGATCGTCGCTGTTGCTGCATTGACCATCGCTCTTCTTCGCCGTTCTTCTCATCATTGTCTTCTCTGTGCTCACATCATTGAGTATGTATTTATTGATTTCTATTTGGTTCTGCAATTTCAGAGGTTTAGGGTCTGATTTTAGGGATTTTAATTTGGAATTTTTAATCTGTGAAATATGGATTTGTGAATTGTGATTTGATAACATGCATGCTGTTGTTGATGAAGATGTGTGGTTTAACATATTATTTTTTTGCCTGTTTTGTACTTATAATTAACTAACTCATTCGGAGGGAAATTGTTTCTGATATTCTGTTATTTATTAAGAATTAGAATGCTCACGATAAGACACAAGTAAAAACTGAAAGAAGTTAGGGAAAAGAGTATTGGCTTTCACAACAACGATGAAGATTTTTGGGATTTGAAATATTAATTCAATTGGAAACAAGGGAAAACTTAAGAAAAATATTAATTCCCTTATGCTCATAATTGCTGATTGCAGATCCTTCTTCACGAAGCTACTACCTGAAGGAGGCTACTACTTTCCAACAATCTACTGAGGTGAGAGCATAATCAGCTTGTGCATCATTGATGATTAAAGCATATTTTTGGGTCAGATATTTGAAAAACTATGATTTAAAAATGGATTAAAAATTGGAATGTGGGAAAAATACTACTAGACATGCTACTTTTGCATTTGTCTTTACTTAAGCTTGTTTAGGTGTACCAATTAACAAAAGAAAAATAGAAATTTTGTTAATAGTTTAGAATTAGGGTATTTTGATTGTTTTCTTGTTCAATTGCTTTTGTGTTTTTGTTTGTTTATATATGCTTTGTAGGACTCATGATGACCTTTTTGTGCTTTCCCATTCTCTCTTAAGAGTACTTTAATTTTATCATAACTTTTTAGTAATTTATTAATAGAACGATACATTTGATAACATGCATGTTGTTGTTGATGTAGAGTTTTGTTGCAGTGTTTGAAACAAGAGCAATGTCCTTCCATCTTGATTTCATGATGTTGAATGAATCCTTTTTCTAAATTTATAGCTCTGTGCCTTTCTTCTACTCATAAGCACTAACATAATTTTTTTTGTATTCTTTTAGGAACAAGTAAAGCTACAAAATTCTTGAGAGCCAATTGAATTTCTCTTTTCAAAGTACCGGAAGAAACAATAGAGCTACTTGGGAAATCAGACTTGTATTTCTTTGGCCCCGAGCATCCTCCATTGACTGAAGTAGCTCAGAAAGCCCTTGACTGGGCCGTGGATGAGAAATTGAAGCCAGGTATTATGGTTTCTGTCTATCAGTTCAATGCCAAAATTTGTTTAATAAATGAGTTAGACTCATTATCAGTTCAGATTTTCCATTTCGTGTTGTACTACTTTGCAAGTTACTGTTGCACGAAATTAAAATGAGCTGGAAAGAAACTTTGAGTTGTCTTGTGCCCCATCTAAAAATGATTTTAATCTTTGACTATGGTGAGCTTATGCTCTGAAACCCAGGACTGCACTGACTCCATGTTATTGTTGTTGATATTTGTGTTTTATAGTGTTATTGTGAAAGGAAAGAGTAGTAGATATACTACTTATATAGTAGGTGAAATTAAATTATTACTTAATTGAAATGTTATATAAATGTGGCCCTGGGTTTGTTTGTGTTAGCAGGTTTAGACTTTAGTGTTTTAGTTTGTTGGAACACAGAAAAGTGGTTAAACTAGAGGCTTAACCCAGTTTTGTCCCTGCTCTTCTCAATCTTAACTAAATTATTTTCAGTAACTGATTTTTATGCATGTGCCTTATGATTGTCTTATGTTTCCATGTGAATATAGCTTTTTAACATAAAACCGGATAAAAAACAAAGTGGCTTTTGAGTTTTGAGGCTGTAACTGTGTGCTGCTTCAAGTTAAGGGAAAATGAGCACCATTTATATCTGTGGCCTATGGGTTATATTTAATTATTTATAATCATATACCTTTTTTCTGATTAGGCACCGTTGATGAGCGGATAATTTATACGCTTTTTGGCATTGTTTTTAGGTAGTTTTTAGTAAGTTCAAGCTACTTTCAGGGATGTTTTCATTAGTTTTTATGATAAATTCACATTTCTGGACTTTACTATGAGTTTGTGTGTTTTTCTGTGGGTAATTTCTGGCTGAAATTGAGGGACTTGAGCAAAACTCTGAAAAAGGCTAACAAAAGGTCTGCTTTTGCTGTTGGAATCTGACCTCCCTGCACTCGAAATGGATTTTCTGGAGGTACAAAACTCTAAATGGCGCGCTCTTAACGGCGTTGGAAAGTAGACATCCAGAGCTTTCCAGCAATACATAATAGTCCATACTTTATTCGGAAATTGACGACGTAACTTGGCGTTGAACGCCAAGTACATGCTGCT
>NC_029775.3:81975657-81976210 GCF_000817695.3 Arachis duranensis | reverse complement strand
GTTCAACTCCAAGAAAAGCCTCAGCTCGTGGATAGATCAAGCTCAGCCCAAACATACACCAAGTGGGCCCCGAAAGTGGATTTATGCATCAATTACTTACTCATGTAAACCCTGGTAGCTAGTTTAGTATAAATAAGACTTTTTACTAGTGTATTAGTTATCTTTTGACCATTCGGTCTTTTGATCACATTCAAGGGGCTGGCCATTCGGCCATGCCTGAACCTTTCACTTATGTATTTTCAACAGTGGAGTTTCTGCACACCATAGATTAAGGGTGTGGAGCTCTGCTGTACCTCAAGTTTCAATACAATTACTATTACTTTCTATTCAATTCTCTTCTATTCGTATTCCAAGATATACGTTGCACAACACTTTGATGAATGTGATGATCCGTGAAACTCATCATCATTCTCACTTATGAACGTGCGTGACTGACAACCACTTCCGTTCTACCCTAGGCCGGGCGCATATCTCTTAGATTCCCCAACAGAATCTTCATGGTATAAGCTAGATAGATGGCGGCATTCATGGGGATCCGGAAAGTCTAACCTTA